>NC_134816.1:38616329-38673829 GCF_046742065.1 Oratosquilla oratoria
ATGGGAAACTGCCAAAATGGCAATGGAAATAAGCCCCTAATTGGGCTTTTTTGAGTTATTCCTAGTCAATTCTTAACTGCGATGCAGTCTATATTATTTACATTAATTGATTACTTCATTTGTATTGGCATTTAACATAAGAATGAAGGAGACTGCAAGAGACCATAAGGCCTACACTAGGTAGTTCCATGCCTGAATTGCATGTAAAATTATTTTATACTGAAATCAAATCAAACCAAATGTAGTGTTGCCACTATCGGAGTTGCAATTAACACTGGTTGTAGCATACTTTTGATGAAAATTTTATACAGATGTATTGGGTGTTTTGGAGTCCTTGCGATGGGCGAGGTAGTGGCAAAGTTGATGGCCAAGAGGTTAATTTTGGTTGTGATAGATTAATGGCATTCGGTGTCATATCCAACCCAGAGTCCCACATTTTTAATGGTTGTTGGATAATCTAAGGATTCACTTAGGGTGAATGAAATTGGTTTTTAGTAACTTGTTTTAATTATTCACACATTAAAACTTGGCTATCTCTTTTTACTTGGCTTCATTATAAGGGACCTACGTGTGGACTGCAATTTTATGTAATGTGTTATTATTTGGGGCCTGTTTATGATACTCTAGTTAGTTTTTTCTCTGACCTTTCCAACATTATTAGATGCCTATCATAGGCATACAAACTTAGCTGTTAATAGTCTAACTTGGCTAAAAAAAATTATAGCTAATGCAATTATAAACCTAAAGCCATGCATTAGAAGCCTAACACTTTTTTTCTGAACTTTGTATAATATACCCAATTTATCTATTATGCGCTTTATCTTGTAGGCTTAATGATGTGCCTTATCAGATATGGTACTTAACCCATTTATCATTGGTTGATAACTGCTTCAACACAATTTCACTTATTTCCTTGGGTTAACTGACTTGATCCATTATATACCTAAGACCGTGCTACATACGTCTAATAATGCTGTGCCATAACATACTTGTACTCGGCCTAGCCTTTGTGCTTAATACTACACATAAATTCATTGTTCCTCTCAAACCCACCTGACATGTATTTTAAGCCTAATGTCATCCCTCGTAGTTCTGTTGTACCATGCAGATTGTAATGTGGTTCTTCATAGATCTAGCAAAGAATCATATAACTCTAAAATGCACATACACTGAAGGCATTCTACGCTTATAAGGAGGACGGTCAAGTCATAGCCCACATTAATAATTTATATACATACCATCAGGCCTACCTCCCCTTATAAGGGGAGTAGCCTAGTCTAGGTTCACACACAGTCTCATCCTGCACCCATCCAAAACCCATTTGTTGCCCCATATATCATAGCACCTTTTTACCTTGTAGAAGTCCTCGTATGAAAAGAAGGGGGAAAAAGTTGAATTACCAGTGGCCTCTTGGGAAGTAAGAGATGCCCCGACCCATGCCACACATATAGCAGGGAAAACCGAGTAAGGAACTGTAGTGCTGTTATAATTGCTTTGCTCCAATATTGAAGTACTTGGTACATGAACTACTTGGTCCAACAAAAATTAGATTCTGCACCAACACTGTATAGTGAAGTGCTCTCTGAAGTTGTCCTGGGCAATTATTGATGAAGTAGAATTGGCTGAACAATTGAAAGTTTAAAAAGTAGGCCATGGTGTTGATGGAGTTAGAGGGCGGGCAATAAGAGTTGTAAAACTAATACAGTCACTATCCGAGTTACGATGTACGCGAGTTACGACCATCCGTACTTACGACCACATCTAGCAGATGCCTATTATGAGTACTGTACATGTCTGGCAGCACAGCGCGTAAGATAGTTGTGGCAACAGGCATTGCGTACGGCAGTTATGGCAGAGATGGAAAAGTTGCTATACACGTGGTTGGAAGATAATAGGCAAAGAAATGTGAGAGTGACATTGCAAGCAGTGCAAAGTAAGGCTACAAGTTAATTTCACATGTTGAAAGAACGTGCAGGTGAAGAATACGCTTCACATGAGTTCATAGTGAGTGCTGGGTGGTTTCGTTGCTTTCGAGAGCGTTACCAGGTTCACCACGTGTTGTCGAAAGGTGAGGCTGCTAGCAGTGATGCGCCTGCAGCTAAGGCATTTGTGGAAGAGTGATAAATTATGGATGAAGGATATTTACGTACTTACGACCACGTCTAGCTGATGCCTATTATGAGTTTACTAATACGAATACACTATAATAAGTATTTTCTTTTTTTCACTTACCATATCATATTAACAACTAAGCAACTGAAAAAATACTGTATACAACTGTAGGAGAGAAGCCAAACGCAGAGTATGGGATCCAATGTATTTAACGTTTCGCCCACCAGGGCTTCTTCAGAAATAACATAGTGGACAAACGTCTGACTCCTTATATAACCTGAGCTTGCTGGGAGAAACGAACATGAAACTGGTGTTAAAAAAAGTAGAGACTGAACAACTTCATACCAGGCTTAATGACCCCCTTATGGGTCGATAGCCTTAAAAAAGTCCATGTTATTTCGGGAGAAGCCCTGCTGGGCGCAACATTAAATACATTGGATCCCATACTCTGCGTTTGGCTTCTCTCCTACAGTGCTGTTGCAGTCGTTGCTGCTTTTACTCAATGCTGTATACAAAGATAAATGTACTGTACCTATATCTCACACTTAGAATGGATTGAAATGGATGAGAAAAATAGATCTTAAAATTCACATATTTAGAGTACATACAACAATTAAAGAATTAAGAAAAAAATTATTAGAAGGAAACTACAATTTAAACTTAAAAATGGTAAGCAAGGTTATATTTAATATATGTGTGTGTGTATATATACAGGTATAGTATATACATACAGTACCTGCATACATATATATACTGAAATACAGTACAGTATTAAAACATTAAAAAAATAGAAAAAATTATAAAAATGAAACTAAAAAGCATTGATAAATAAACAGTAAACAGCTTGTATTTAATAGTATTCAATAGAAAAGGTTACTTAAAAACGCAACAGATTGATATCATGTATCCTAGAGTAGAACCCTCGTGTCGGCCATTTTGAATAGGATCCGACTTACAACTGGTTGGTCGGAACCTATCTAGGTCGTAACTCGGATAGTGGCTGTAATGATGAATGAAAGGGAGACAAGACTGTAATGAAGGTGCCATCAACTTTTGCATCATGGACTAGGCCCATCAAAAGCCATAGGAAGAGAAAGAATCAACACCTATTCAGCCAAGGGAAACTCTGTTCATAGAATAAAGAGTCATTAAGCAACTTAGAATGACCTGGTGCTTTGGTCATTGACGGTGATATTGGACTGTGTTGTAGGATAATTTTAGATTTAAACTCTTATGCTACATTGATATCCCCTAAGCTGGAAAGGATCATTGGGCACTGTCACTGTGACAGAGGAGTTGATATTATTTTAACTTGTCGTAACATTGACTCCTTTATCAGATAGAATCGTTAGCCAGAATAAGATCTGAAGAAGATATCGGCATAGTGAAGAATTTAAGGGTCCCAATTAGCAGAGCGTGGCCATAGAACATCAAACTACCTTATCAGTAACATAGGTACCTTGGACTCTTGCAAGGCCTTGGGAGAGGCATGCATGGTTTTCTGCTTATATCACAAAATGAAAAGAGAATGAGGAAGTTGTCACAGAAGTGTTCATGCATTGAATATGTCCTATCAGATAGTACTCACTGATTGCAAGATGAGAAAGATAACCTGCTTTATCACTGAGGCTTGAGATGCTTGTTGTTGTATTGTGAGTCACGGTCAGGCATCACTTAAAGCACTACCCAGCATTAATACAGACAAACAATCCATAGCCCCAGGTCTCTTGCAGGGGACCCACGTCTCCCAGGTAATTGGTTACAGCCACCTGATAGGCCCACAAGTCACTTGAGGAAGAATAATTTGTGATTGCCTAGGGATTGTTGGTGTGTGACATTGTAAGATGATATGTTGTGTCTTCTGTGTGGTGGTTGTGTCCAGGACAATTTGTGTGAAAATGACCGTTGCTGACAAGTCTATCGAAATACTTGAAAAAGCTGTAACAAACAAAACGGACTAATAGACTCCGTCTCCATCCTTGCATGGTGTAAGTTCAATAGTGTCTAGAGCAGTTTGATACTGTGGCCAGGCCTACTCAGTGTTGGATTAAAATGTTAAAACTACCAATAAAAGGAATTCATTCCAGACACCACATGCCCTTGATATTTGCAGTGTGTGGAAGGGGCAGAACACATCCTTTGCTAGGCTACATACTTGCTATATGACCATGTAATACATTTTTGTTGAAAGATTGCAAGGTTCAACCAGTGGCTGTGACCAGCTGTGATGCCAGATCAATATAACCAACTCCCCAATTAGACTTGAAGGATAAAGAGATGTGGTTCTTTTAGTTCACAAACTAAAGCATACAGGGGATTGGGAGTTGGCGGAGGGGGGCTTGATACCAAACTACATATCAAACTTTTTTCTATACTGAACCTGGTGTTGGTTGAATTTGGTCACTATATTAAGTTTATGCTGTACTTAAGTTGTTGTTGGGGTCCTGTTGGCACTAGTTTCATTGACTAGCAAAACCACAGCCCCATAGTAGCTAGCAATATTCCCTGGGCCCTCCCACATACCCCCCTGGGAAGGAATGTTGGACTGTTGTCTGTGTTGTATTAGTGTGAGGCCATTTCTATGTTGCCAGCTTATGCTAGTAAAATGCGGGGAGCAGTTACTGGTTGTTGACTCTTCTTGTACGAAAAATGTGGAGGAAGTACATCTTGAATTGGTAGATTTTAGACTCTGTCTGGTGATAAAGTGCCAGTCCAATAAGGGTTTCACTTCAGGGTGGAGATGAAGGGCATTTGATTGGTTTTGAAGATGGGAGATGATTCTCTAAATCTCTTCCAAGACCAATACTTTTAGGTGGCTGTTGTTGGTTCCTTTAATTTGGGTATAGGGGTATCTACCCAGATGTAGTTGTTTGAAGCTGATCATGTAGAAGTAGATACAGGATTGTACAAATCTTGACTACCTTTGAATTAACCCTCCCTTGTCACCTCCCACCCCAGGAGTAGCTTAAATTTGTACAAATTTTCATCTAACATGCTGTGATTAGCTTGAATTCACTGCATACAGGATGAGCTGCCTGTATAACTAGGCTTGCAAAACACAATGTCGGAATCCTCTCGGAAATCATGATAATTCACATCCTACTATTAAATAGTTTCACCATGTGAGGAGTTACAGCACGAATACAGACATGTGCATGCACACACACACACACACACACACACACAATATGGACACAGTCTGGACACAATATGGAATTGGACTCAAAAGTGGGAAGTAAAATTCAATATTAAGAAATGCAGTATAATTGAATTTGGAAAGAGTAGAAACAGAATATCAAAAGATTACAGAATTGGGGAAGAAAAAAAAAACTATGAAAATGATCTCGGAGTGATGAATGGAAAGGGCATGAAACCAGATAAGCATATAAATAAGATGTTCGGAGAAACTTATAAATTATTGAAAGCAATCAAAGTGGCATTTACTTGTATGGACGAAGAAATGATAAGGAAAATACTAACTACACTAATAAGACCAAAACTTGAGTACGCAGCATCACTTTGGACACCCAGTACCAAAAAGAATATTAAGAAGCTAGAAAGATTACAAAGAGCGACAACCAAACTAGCACCGACACTCGCCGAACTAACACATGAACAAAGACTATCCAAATTGAACCTACCAACTCTGGAACAAAGAAGAGAAAGAGGAGATTTGCTAACTATCTACAGAATAATGAAAGGAATGGAAGTTTTAGACAGGAACGACCTATTAGTGTGGGAAAACGGTAAAACAAGAAGACATGGAAAAAAATTGAAAAAGGATAGTTATAGAAAAAACTTGAAAAGGAACAGTTTCCCACACAGAGCGATAAATACATGGAACAAATTAGACAACAAAACAGTATGTGCTAACACTATACAAGATTTTAAGATAAAACTTGATGCGGAGAGATACAAAGACGGGTCACCACGAGCATAGCTCCCCTCCCGTATATTACAACTAGGTAAATACACACACACACACACACACATCACAATGAAAACAATTCCCTACAAATACAGACTTTGGACAACAGAAAGGAACTCTGCATGATCTATGAATAATCCAATTCAGTTATGCGGCCACTCCCTGGTTCCCCAAAATCAAGAACACAGTCCAAGAAAAATACAAGTAATCCAGGACAAATGTGGTTACAAAAGACACGCACACACACACGCACACAATACCAATAAGAACACGGGTACGTGGGTTCACTTATGCAAAGTACACCACTTGGAAAAAGAAACCAATGAAGCAGAGCACTTTTGTATATTCCATCTGAAGAAGTAATGTACAAAAGCACTGCTTCGTTAGTTTCTTTTTCCAAGTGGTCTACTTGGCATATATAATATATATATATATATATATATATATATTAGATGTATATATCATAGTGTTTTGAAATTAATGAAATAATCGTAAGTATAAATACTTGGAAGTTCTCTGGCTGAGTGGGTTAGGGCATCATTACTTGCGGCAAAGGTTGAGGGGATGGCAGTTCGAATCCTGCCACTGGTGAAGTTCAACCAAGGGCATGGTTCATTAAATTTCATGCTACAAAGTCCTCTGACGGGCACCATTAAACCATATCATAGATACATAATTTCTTCTTTTGTTTTCATTTTCAGAAGGTGAAAAGCGGCAGTCAAGATGCCAGCTGTACGGGGAGATGGAATGCGAGGTCTCGCAGTCTTTATATCAGACATACGAAATTGTAAGTTATTGTTTTTGGATACAATATAACTTGTCAAGTTATCCACCATGTCATTAACATACATGAAGAACATTATTGATGGTAATATTGACCCTTGTGGGATTCTTGTAACTTCCTGCCATCCGGACATCACATCCTTCTCTACTGCCCTCATTAAACTTCCTTAGAAAGTCTTGTCCAGTCCAAGAAATTATTGTTAAAACCAGTATGTTCCAACTATATTTTGTGAGGTACTGTATCAAATGCTTTCTATAGATCCAATTGAACGATCCATCTAGTCAGCTCTCTTAGAATACATTGATTGCTTCAGAATAAATAATCAAGAAATTGGAACTGTTATCATATTTTCCTGAATTGGTCTTCTTTTTTCTTTTTATTTCATTTATTTTCTTCTATATACTTTACCCCTCAGTCATTCACAATTTTCACACATTTTGGCTACCATTTAGTATGTAAGTTGTTACATTGGTTTTGGAATATATTTGCAACATTGGCTATTCTAACATGGCTGAACTCCTTGTACCCTTCTGATGATACAACCTCACCTAGCCAGATGGAGCCACAGGGGCTGTATTGATCTCTAGGGTATAAACTAATTTTGTAGCAGACCATGTAGTTTGTACTTGTGTATGGGTATAAAAATGGGCCATTTTAATTTTTCCTTTGGATGTTTCTCCTTGTAGGTAAGAGCAAAGAGGCGGAGGTGAAACGGATCAACAAGGAGTTGGCAAACATTCGCTCAAAATTTAAAGGAGACAAGACTCTGGATGGTTATCAGAAAAAGAAATATGTCTGCAAATTGCTTTTCATCTTCTTGCTTGGACATGATATAGATTTTGGCCATATGGAAGCAGTCAATCTCCTTTCATCAAATAAATATACAGAAAAACAAATTGTAAGTATTTCATTTGTTAATATAATGACATAACTGTGTTGTGTGTTGGTGGTGTAATTGGAAATATGTTTGTCTTGCATTTGCTTAGTTGTGGGTTCAAGTCCCACGTTCCTCTCTGATTCCTAGTATTGACTGTTCTGCCCCAAACAATCTAGACACATAGGGCAAAGGTGATTGCTTCAGACACAATTATGCACTTCCTGGTGTGAGCTCCTTGCTTTACCACTACATGTATTACGTGTTTTTATATTGGTAGTGTACGCAAAATAATGCGGGCATCTTTCCAGGGCTATCTCTTTATTTCGGTGCTGGTGAACACAAACAGTGACCTCATTAAGCTGATTGTGCAGAGCATCAAGAATGACCTTAGTTCACGAAACCCAGTCCACGTCAACTTGGCTCTGCAGTGTATTGCGAACATTGGTTCTAAAGAGATGGCTGATGCTTTTGGTGCTGACATCCCCAAACTTCTTGTTTCTGGGTGAGCTAAATTTTTATTTATATATAATTCAATATAATTTGTTAACAAAGGTTTTTCACAGTCAATAATCTAAGGTGTTATCAAGTTTTCCATGTACTAATCGAAAGTCTCATTATGTCAGAGAAACGATGGATGTTGTGAAACAGTCGGCAGCATTGTGTCTACTCCGCTTGTTCCGCACCACTCAGGAGATCATTCCAGGTGGCGAGTGGACGTCACGTATCATTCATCTACTCAACGATCAACACATGGGTGTTGTCACGGCTGCTTGTTCTCTCATCGAAGCACTTGTCAAAAAGAATCCAGATGAATATAAAGGATGCGTTTCTTTAGCAGTATCAAGATTGTCAAGGGTATGGAGAACAGAAAATATTTCGTACTAATACAAAAACTGAAATCAAATGTGTTTAGGGCTACTGAATTATGCTAAATCATAAGATATGCTGACATGGAATTTTCGTATGAAAAATATCCAGGGTGGCATTTTTTGTTAAGAATGTCTTGTTTATTCCCATTACAGATAGTAACTGCAAGTTACACCGATCTTCAAGACTACACGTATTACTTTGTTCCTGCACCTTGGCTCTCTGTGAAACTTTTACGCCTTCTGCAGCATTACCCACCCCCGGAGGACCCAGGTGTGCGTGGGCGACTCAACGAGTGCCTTGACACAATCCTAAACAAGGCACAGGAGCCGCCTAAAAGTAAAAAGGTAAGTTGTAGAAGATTGAATGTGTCATTTTTATTACTTTTGTTCTTATCCACATAACCTGTATTTGATGATATATCATGTGTGGCAGTGGATGGAGTAGTGGGTACGGAGGTTTATTACTTTATTAAATGAAGAAATATTATGGGAAACGTGTATTTGACGAGTTAAACACAAAAAAGAAATGTATTTACCTAGGCTAATTGTAGTATACAGGAAAGGAGCAATGTTCATTGCGTTCTGACTCCCATTCTCTAATTTTCTAACTACCAAGACTAAAATTTATGCATGGATGCAACTTAATATCTTTGATTCTAAATTATATGTAGATTTAGGGATGGATGTAAACAAAAATTTTTTTGAGTGATTGTACCCACAGAACTGTATAGAGCAGGAGGTAGAAAGGATGTGCATGAAAGTTCTTGAAGTGTCAGAAATGTAGGTGAAACAAAAATAGATAGACCAAGAAATATGGAGGCAAGGTGGAGAATGAATGGAGAGATAGGGTAGATCAAAAAGGTTCAGGGGTGGTTTGGGCATATGGAAAAAATTTATGAAGAAACACTAGTAAAGAGTGTGAAGAGCAGAAGTGGATGGAGTAAGCTTGAGTGGAAGATGGAGAACGAGGTGGATGAATAGGTTGGAAGGGGCTTTGGATGAACATAGAATGCCTGATGAGTAGAGAAGATAATGAAAAAAAGAGTGACTAGAAGAAGATTGGGAATGGATGAAAAGACATGATTTGAAGGGATGCTCATTTGCTTCATAGATTTTGATTGGATGAAAAGTTAGGTCATTAAATAATGAAGTGGTGGGGGTAAACCAGTGCTGAGGAGTGTGGCCGGAGATCCATATAGTGTTGAGATAGGAGTGTTGAATGGGTTTTAATATTACATGAAGTGGGTTTGTGGTTTGAGTGGGCTACTGAGCAGATAAGAGCATCACTAATTGTAGTGGAGGTCAGGGTGACAGCAGTTCCAGCCTTGCCACCAGCGAGTTGGACCAAGAGCATGGTTCATCAAATTCCATGCTACAAAGACCTCTGTAAAGGTCACCATCCTAGCCTCCTGATAGGGAGAGTTCATTACATTAAACCAGATCATCACCTTTATAAGAACATTGACCTCACTTTTTGTACTTGGACTTAAATGTAATTGTGGTATAGTGTTACATAAATTTCAATATATGTGTTCATTTATTTATTTTTCAGGTCCAACATTCCAATGCCAAAAATGCTGTCTTGTTTGAAGCCATTAGCATTATTATCCATTCTGACAGGTAGGAAAATTTTTTGATTTTTCTATTAATGTGGTAGAGTATAGCATTATTCTTATGTACAGCTGTTTGGCAGGTGTAATGAATTTTATATAATTCATTTTTTTTTTTTTTTTTCGTGAGTAATTGTTGAGTAAATCTTGCAAAATTGATTCATGTATGTGCTTGTTTCTGTTTCTGATGTATATTCTTGGAACGTCTGCAATTTCTAGTCAAGTTCACTAGCATGCAACTACATCTGCTCAGTGGTTGAAGTAAAAGCCTAACGAGGCATGATTTATTTAAGTCTTGCTCCCCTTCACCCCATCCAACCCTCTGTCCTTCCCTTGTAAGTTCACTACATTCATTTTTACTCTCCACACATTTTTCTTTTTTTTTCCATTTATTATTTCCATGTGTCGAGACTATCCCATTATTCTTTAATTAACCCTGTCCACCAGCTCTTTTTATCCCCACTCTGGCTCACTTCAATTCTCATTCAGTTTATCCTTCCTTAATTCCAAGTGTCTGCTCCATATAGTGTCATGAACACAATCCTCACACATTCTTCTCTTCAAAGTCTCTGCCCTGTTGGCACAATCATCCCTAGGTACAACATTTATTTCTTATGGCACTTGACAAATGTACACATTGAGGAAGCTGGTGGCAGAGTTTGGGAGAGTATGTGATAGAAGAAAGCTAAAGATAAATGTGGGTAAAAGTAAGGTGATGAGATGTACAAGGGGTGAAAGTGGCAGTAGACTGGAAGTGAACATTAAGGGGGAGCGACTGGAGGAAGTGGATAGTTTTAGATACTTGGGTGCAAGTGTAGCAGGAAAAGGTGGAGTGAAGGTGGAGGTAGAATGTAGATTGAGAGAAGCGAGTAAATGCCTTGGTGGATTAAAGAGTGTAATGAGGAATAGACATTTGGGAATGGATGCGAAGAGGAGACTGTATGAAGGAGTGATTGTGCCAACAGCACTGTATGGGGCAGAAACGTGGAACATAAGAGAAGAAGAGAGAAGGAGTTTGAATGTGTTTGAGATGAGGTGTCTGAGAAGTATGGTGGGGGTTACTAGGCTGGATAGAGTGAGAAATGAGGAGGTGATGAGGAGAACAGGGGTGAAAAAAGATTTGGGAGATAGGGTTGATGAAAGAATATTAGGATGGTTTGGACACATGGGAAGAATGAGTGAAGAAAGACTAGTAAAAGAGGTATGGAAGGCAGATGTGGAGGGAGTGAACATGAGGGGACGTCCTAGGATGAGGTGGATGGATGGGGTGAAGGGGGCTTTGGGGAAGAGGGGAATGTCTGTTGAGGAAGGAAGGGAGAGGACGGAAGACAGGTGAGTGGAGAATGGTTGTATATGGATGATGATGTGATTGCATGAGGAGGAATGGGCGGGGGGGTGGGGTAGTATGTGTGAGTAAATTTTGACGCAGCCCGAAGGGATTTCTCCCCGTCCTCTCCTTATATGCAAGGGGGGACGGAGAGGGGGGGTCGCCGATTAATTGAAGCGGACTTGCTGTGGATGTGCTGTGTCTTGCGACACTGCTTCTGACCCAGGGCGGTGGGCAGGGTGCAGGGATGACCCGTCATCCAGGAGGTGCTCAGATGAGAGGGAGGGTGGGAGGGGTGTGGAGTGTATTTAGGGATGAAATGGGTGGGAGTGTTTTTATGCCTTTCCCTTTTTGGCTACCTCCCTTGGAAGGGGGAAAAAGCCTTGGTATATGTATGTACACATTTATCTATTTATTTTTTATCTTTGCATCTTTGCAGTGAGCCCAATCTCTTGGTACGAGCTTGTAATCAGCTGGGTCAATTTCTATCCCACCGTGAAACTAATCTAAGGTACTTGGCCCTTGAAACTATGTGTCTGTTGGCAACGTCTGAGTTCAGCCACGAAGCAGTCAAGAAGCATCAGGAAACTGTTATAAGTGCTCTCAAGGTATAACAACGATCTTGTAGGTCTGTGTCCTTATGTGATTCAGGTGTACCTCACATTTAGTAATTACCTAACATTTTATACAATTGTTTTATTCTGTTTTCAGAATGAAAGGGATGTAAGTGTGAGACAGCGTGCAGTGGATTTGCTGTACGCAATGTGTGATCGCAGCAATGCAGAGGAAATTGTTCAGGAAATGCTTAACTACTTGGAGACGGCAGATTATTCTATAAGGGAAGAAATGGTAAGCCAGCGGAGTTCCCAAGTTTTATGAATTAGATTTTTATTTTTTGCTTATTTATTTTTTCAAACATGAATGCCTATTTACAGTCAGTACTTGAGGAAACTGAGGGGTATTCTTCATTGAGAAATGCAAAGCCACATCTCTATTTTTGCTGTCCTTTCTCCCCCCCCCCCACCTCTGATCACATTGATATAACCTTTACCATTCTTAAGTTTCCAACTTCTCATTTTCTTATGTTCTTGTGGTAAGATATAAGAGTGCTACCATCTTCCCTTGCATGTCATAGAAAACAACTAGATGGGATGAAGTGAGGGGACTAGGAATCCTACAAAGAGTTGAGGCAAAGGAGGGTCAGGAAGGAACTCACTGGGAACCTTAGTAATAAGATCTTTGAATGTATGTAGATGAGGAACAAGTGAGAGCAAAGAAATAAGAGATTTGTAGTGTTTGCAAGAAGATGAGTGTGTTAGTGTTGAGTCAAATTAAGTTGAAGTGGAAAGGAATATTTGAATTTAGGAATGTGGTACATCCAGTCTTGCTATGGATGTACTGTCTTGCTGCATTGCTTCTGACTCAGTGCAGTGGGTTGGATACAGGAATGACCTGTCATCCATGGGGAGCTAATATGAGAGAGAGGAAAGGGTGGTGGGTGGGAGTGGGTACATGAATTTGAATTGGCTACCTCCCTTATGAGGATGAAAAAGCCTTTGACATATACATAAATAGGAATGTGGTAGGTAAGGTGTTGAGTGGAGAGCTGGTAAGGGATGGAGGAAGTGGCTCAGTTGGTATGTGGTGAGGCATGCTAAAAATAAAAATGTCATGTGGTTTAGGTATTTGAGATTCATATGGGTTTAGTAGTGAGAAAAGTGGGGAGGAAGGGGGAGAAATTTTGGAACAAGTTCAACAGATCTGTATATATTAAGGTGTCTTTCTGCTCACAAATGTGTTACCAATCTCCTTCCATTTGCTGTCATTGGTCTGACATTTCTACAAAGGAAGAGCATGCTGACAGGAGACCTTTTGGTCCATAACTAGGTCGGATGCGAAAGAAATAGATAAGTAAATAAATGAATGAATAAAATATAGTAAATGACAGGCATTACAGCATATTGTGTTCATTTAGATAAATCGTAAAAGTTCAAACTGCACTATATTAGACTGCCTCTGCAGGAAGTTTATTCCATTCATTTACTACACAGCTGGCAAAGTTGTTTCTACCCACTTCCAAATTAGATCTATCTCTCGATAGTTTGAGACCATTATTTCTTGTTTGATTTGCATTCAGTGTGAAAATGATCACTTTTGATGTTGATTCCCTTTAGAATCTTAAGACCTGTAACAAATCACACCTGAGTGTATGCTTTTTCAGGGAGAATAGATTCATGTTTTAGTCCATTTTTGTATGGTATATTTGTAATATTTGGAATCAGTTTTATGGCTCGCCATTGTACTTTTTCTAATCAATGTCTAATGAGATTCAATGACTATACGGATACAACATGTTCCAAATGTAGATGAACTAATGATTTATATAGCTTGTTAATGATAGATGGACTTTTATGATCAAAAGATCGCACAATCAGTCAGAGAAACTTGTTTGCTTTCTCTGAGGCGGAAATGCATTGCTTAGATGATTTGAGATCATTACTGATAATTATGCCGAGAACCTTCTCACTATCCACTCATGCACTTATGATTTCGGTAGAAGTCTTCCCACCAGATCCTCTTTGCTTTGACTCTTCACAAGAGATGGACTCCTAGCCACCCCCCACCCCCCCACTTGGTTTTGTTTAGTTGCTTTATATGTGTAAAAGAACATAGTGGTGGAATCCCCCCCACCACCACCACAATGGTGTAGGAAAAGGAAGGAATGATAAAGGGTACTCTCTCAAAGGCAGTTGAAAGAAGGGACAGCAATAGAAAAATGGTGACAGCATTCTTCTGTGGCTCTTTTGACTACCCCTCTCATTTGAACAAAGATTAGTAAAAGAAGTATGGAAGGCAGAAGTGGAAGAAGTGAATATGAGGGGGCATCCTAGGATGAGATGGATGGATGGGGTGAAAGGGGCATTACAAAAGAGAGGAATGTCTGTGGAGGAAGGATGGGAGAGGACAGAAGATAGGGGTGAATGGAGAAGGGTTGTGTATAGATGATGCTGTAATGCATGAGGGGGGGTGGGGGTGGGGAGGTATGTGTGAGAAGAAAATTGACGCAGCCCGAAGGGATTTCTCCCCGTCTTCTCCTTTTCTGCATGGGGGGATGGTGAGGGGGGTCGCCGGATTTATGAAGCGGCCTTGCTGTGGATACGCTGTGTCTTGTGACACTGCTTCTGACCCAGGGCAGTGGACAGGATACAGAGATGACCCGTCATCCAGGAGGTGCCAAGATAAAGAGGGAGGGTGGAGGGGAGTGGAATATATAGGAAATGGAATGGGTGGGAGTGGTTTCTATGCCTTTTTTTTTGTGGCTACCCCCCCATGTAGGGGAAAAAAGCCTTTGGTATATGTATATATGTATATTATTATTATTATTATTATTTTTTTTTTTTTAATGTCCCACAAACTTGACCTTTGGGAATGCATCCCCCCTACTTTTTATATTTATACAGAAAAAATAACTGCATTACTCAAAAATTGCATGATATGTATGAAAGTGGTAGTTGCCAACAAGTGTATGATTTGATGTCTTTAGAAATGCAAGTATTGTATAAATTAAGAAATGTATATAATTGTGAGTTCATATCCAAGGTGAAAGGTAATTAATTTTCATTAATATACTTCAGGTGTTGAAGGTTGCTATTCTAGCAGAGAAATATGCTCAGGACTACACGTGGTATGTTGATGTTATTCTTAATCTCATCCGTATTGCTGGAGATTACGTGTCTGAAGAAGTTTGGTATCGAGTTATTCAGATAGTTGTCAACAGAGAAGATGTGCAGGGCTATGCAGCCAAAACAGTGTTTGAGGTATGGTATGCTGCTTTTTATTTATTTATTATTTATATATATAATGTGTGTATATATATGTATATATATATATATATATATATATTATATATATATATATTTTTTACTAATTTTAAAAATGCTCGCTAGCTGAGCTGGTTAGAACATTGTTACTTGGTGTGGAGATCAAGGTGATGTCAGTTCAAACCGTGCCACAAGTGAGTTAGACCAAGGACATGGTTCATTAAATTCCATGCTACAAAGTCTTCTGTAAGGGGCACCATCCTATCCTCCTGATAGGGGAAGTTCGTGACATTAAACAGACTTGCATTTGCGTTATAAAAATTGCTGCATTGCCTGTAGCCTAAACAATGGACAGAGGACAGGGATGATCCTTCATCCATAAGAAGCTAACCTAAAAGGGTATATGGCTTCACAGACCACCCCATATAAGGGAGAAAGCACCTTTTGGTACATATAAGTACATACTTACATCTGTCTCTATACATACATACGCAAAGGCTTTTCCCCCCTACATGGGGGGTAGCCAAAAAGAAAAAGGCATAGAAACCACTCCCACCCATTCCACTTCCTATATATTCCACTCCCCTCCACCCTCCTCCCTCCCTCCTCATCTTGGCACCTCCTGGATGACGGGTCATCCCTGTCTGTCTCTATACCCAGGGCTTTTTCCCCCTTATAAGGGAGGTAGGCAAGTCAAAGGGCATGCATCTACTTGTTTCATTCCCACCCATTCCACTCCTATCTACAACCACCTCTCATCTTAGCTCCTCCTGGATGACAGGTCATCCATGTATCCCACACACTGCGTTGATATACATGTATGTAGGCATGTATTTTCCACATGTGTACATGCATACACTATCAGATCTCGCCCAACACGACTTCACCGTGCACGAAATTTCACATTTACACGAATAGGTAAAACATCCTAGCATTTGCCCAACTCGACCATGATTCACAATAGCACAATTTGAATAGCCTGCCAGGTCGTGTTGTGTGCCAGTGTCTGGAGAGGGTCTGAGAACCTAACCTATATTTTCCCATAAGACTTGTTATTTGCCCAACACAAATTTTGTCCTGCATGACTGTAGAGGAACCCAACACTCTTGTTCGGGGAGGTCTGACTGTAAACATACATACATACCAAAGGACCTTTCCCACCTGTAAGGGAGTTGGCAGAGTCAGAGTACACACCCACTAAATATACATTAAATCCCATTTAACGCCCCTCCCATCTTGGCGCCTCGTACAAGAGGGTCATCCATTTTGCCCTACCCCACTGCTTAGGTTTAAAGCAATGCAGTGAGATACAGTACTTCCACAATAGGAGCTTCCTACCCATTCCCACATCTTGACATGGTGACACCCATATCCCCTCCTCATGTGCTTAAAATATTTGTATCGAGTGGATGAGAATCTCCTTTTGGGTTATGTCATCTGTTTATCCAGTCTCAATCTTCCACAATTCACTCCTGTCTTTTGCATGGTTTCCTGGTGCAGCCAAGGCCCTCTTTACCTCCTCCATCCACCTCCTTCTTGGTCTTCATTTCAAGTTCACTGTATCCACATTGTACTCAAACCACCTCACAGCTATGTAAGGCATACATACCTGTTCTGTCTTAATAAGGCATACATACCTGTTCTGTCTTAATAAGGCATACATACCTGTTCTGTCTTAATAAGGCATACATACCTGTTCTGTCTTAATAAGGCATACATACTGTTCTGTCTTAATAAGGCATACAAACCTGTTCTGTTCTGTCCCTTTTATCTTGGGTCCTTGTAGATGAAGGGCTGTCCCTGCCCTTGTGTTGATACATACATATACCATACATATACCAAGGCTTTTTCCCCCTTCCAAGGGAGGTAGCCAAAAAGGGAAAGGCACAAAAACACTCCCACCCATTTCATCCCTAAATACACTCCACACCCCTCCCACCCTTCCTCTCATCTGAGCACCTCCTGGATGACGGGTCATCCCTGCACCCTGCCCACCGCCCTGGGTCAGAAGCAGTGTCGCAAGACACAGTACATCCACAGCGAGGCCGCTTCATTTAATCGGCGACCCCCCCTCTCCGTCCCCCTTTGCATATAAGGAGAGGACGGGGAGAAATCCCTTCGGGCTGCGTATAAATTTACTCACACATACTACCCCACCCCCCACTTCCCCGCCCATTCCTCCTCATGCAGTCACAACATCATCCATATACAACCATTCTCCACTCACCTCTGTCTTCCGTCCTCTCCCTTCCTTCCTCAACAGACATTCCCCTCTTCCCTAAAGCCCCCTTCACCCCATCCATCCACCTCATCCTAGGACGTCCCCTCATGTTCACTCCCTCCACATCTGCCTTCCATACCTCTTTTACTAGTCTTTCTTCACTCATTCTTTCCATGTGTCCAAACCATCCTAATATTCTTTCATCAACCCTATCTCCCAAATCCTTTTTCACCCCTGTTCTCCTCCTCACCTCCTCATTTCTCACTCTATCTAGCCTAGTAACCCCCACCATACTTCTCAGACACCTCATCTCAAACACATTCAAACTCCTTCTCTCTTCTTCTCTTATGTTCCACGTTTCTGCCCCATACAGTGCTGTTGGCACAATCACTCCTTCATACAGTCTCCTCTTCGCATCCATTCCCAAATGTCTATTCCTCATTACACTCTTTAAACCACCAAGGCATTTACTCGCTTCTCTCAATCTACATTCTACCTCCACCTTCACTCCACCTTTTCCTGCTACACTTGCACCCAAGTATCTAAAACTATCCACTTCCTCCAGTCGCTCTCCCTTAATGTTCACTTCCAGTCTACTGCCACTTTCACCCCTTGTACATCTCATCACCTTACTTTTACCCACATTTATCTTTAGCTTTCTTCTATCACATACTCTCCCAAACTCTGCCACCAGCTTCCTCAATCCCTCCTCTGACCCTGCCACAAGCGCAGTGTCGTCCGCAAACAACAGCTGGCTCACCTCCCACTTTTCTCCATTTTCTTTAACCATCTCCAATCCCTGACTCACTACCCTAGCATTCACCTCTCGCACCACCCCATCCATGTATAAGTTGAACAGCCAGGGCGACATAACGCATCCTTGACGAAGTCCCACCTTTACTTCAAACCACTCACTCTCTCCATTTCCTTGTGTTGATAATAAAGATAATTAGCCTTGAGTCTTCTTTAGAGAAAACCTGCAGCCCTACAGTGGCTGGTAATGGGCACTATCATAAATCTCTCTGGAAGGAAACATTGGACTATTACATTATCTGTATTGTAATCATAGCCAATTGTCTGTTTTCCTTAAGTGAAAAGATGAATGAACTACAGGTGTTGGGCTTGGTTCCTTGAGAGTGCCTGTCCAGTGGTGGTAAGGAAGTTGTGTTTGGAAAACAGGTTATGGGGAGATGATTCTCTCATAATATCGCTCTTGCAGGCCCACCACCTGTTCTTGGTCCCCCTGATATATGAGATCCTAAAATTGTGTAGGACATGAATCGAGTTGAGTGGACCCAGGGCAGTGGGCAAGATGCATGGATGACCTGTCATCCAGGAGGAGCCAAGATAAGAGGAAGGAGGGGGGGTGAATGGGAGAGGAGTATGTGGGGATGGAATGGGTGGGAGTGGATTTTATGCCTTTTTTTTTTGCTTTTTGGCTACCTCCCATTGTAAGGGGAAAAAAGCCCTTGGTATATGTATATATGGATGAAACAAGCTGGTCACCTAAAATGTTTGTCAATTTCAGGCCTTACAAGCTCCAGCATGCCACGAGAACATGGTTAAAGTAGGAGGTTACATACTCGGAGAATTCGGAAACCTCATTGCAGGAGATACCAGGTCTGCGCCTGGAGTTCAGTTCCAACTTCTACACTCAAAGGTATGTAGAGATTTGTTTTCTGTGGTAAAAATGAGAAATTTGGGAGATGGGCTACAAGGTGCCTGGATGGCAAGCCTAATAAGATATTGATACAAGATATCTTAACCCCTTCCATACGGTGCCGCACACGTAGGCGTCATGGACTTAGATCTCGGTGGCAGCAGCCAATGCCAGCCGTACGACGTGTCGTAATAATACTCGCATCATAAAATATAGTCACCGCTTATATCGATCGTTCTCTCTTCACCGTGAATTTTGATAACCATAGAAAATGCGATTACAAAAGAATTAGAAAGAATGTCAATATGGAGGGGCGACTACAATAAATATAATCAAGACGCCGATATGGCAGCCTCGCGAATACACTCGCTCCCCATGACGCCTACGTGTGTGGCACCGTATGGAAGGGGTTAAGATAATCTTGATAATATAAAAGATAATAATATAGTAAAAAACATACTCTTGATAATGTCTTGATAAGATATCTTAGGATGTAACAAGATATTACTCTCGTATCTTAACTACTAGAATATAATGACACCTATGTATGTGTCACGAGGCGTGAGTGTGTATACTAGGATGCTGGTATTAGCATCCTAATTATATTTTGTAGTTGTGACTGAGTGACCCTGGGATTCTGTGAACAGGTTTGATCGCCTTTTCTGTGGTTATAAACATTCTGGGTGAAAGAACGAGTAATATAGCTGCAACTTTATATTTTATAATGCATGTATTGTGATGCATCATCATACATCAGGCAGCCTAATGTGCACACATGTATTTGACTTGTATTAATGAGGTTAATAAGATGTTATTGTGTGGTTGTACAGTTTAAGTATGGATCAGGAAATGATGCAGCATGAAGGAACGTTTTTGTGTGGGGTCTGTATATTTCTGAAGCAGATGAGGGGAGTGGTGGTTTGCCATAGAATGTAAACAACTCTCCACAACAATGACAAAATAGCTACAAAGAACACCTAAACAGCCAAACTAGAACAATGGCATAGATTAAATAGAATGGAACCCACCAATAAAGGCGGGGGGGGGGGGGCTTGGCAGTATGCTACTCATTGACAACTAACCACCTGCACCACACAATATATGCATATAAAAATATTCACTCTCGGATCACAAAACAAGTACTTCGAGAATGGGCACCACATTCCCCACCACTGCAAACCTTTCCAGACATTAGATCTATAGAAAAATCTCTCCCAAAATAAAGTGCGCTGTATGCAGCCGTCACATAGAAGACACCGAACACACCCAACACACCCTACACTCTCCTGCCCTAGTTGTCCTGCCCAGGCAACAACACATTTCTTCCTGTGGCTTATGAGTTAACCACTTTGGTACAAGTCAAATTCTCATATGCACCATCGGCTACCAAATGTATGATGCAACACACTACTTGCATTATGAAATATAAAGGCACTGCAGTATTACTTGTTCTCTTTTATTCTGAGTAAAAATAAATACAGAAAATGTGATCAAATCGGTTCACAGAATCCAGGGTAACTTGTGTACAACTACAAAAAATGTATAATCGAGACGCTGATGCTGGCATCCTTGTGTACCCATTCGTGCCTCATAACGCCTATGTAGGCATCATCATGTTGAAGTGGTTAATACAGTAGTTGTTGCCAGGTACCTGGGAGCTGTATGTCTCCTGGGGGCAATAGATTGATTGATGGATTGATTGTTAAATATGCATTGCTTATAGCAATATAATTGATTGCTCATTTTCTGTTCACAGTACCACCTGTGCTCCCCAGGGACTCGTGCCCTCCTCCTCACCACGTACATCAAATTCATCAACCTGTTTCCCGAAATCAGATCACAGATTCAGGATATTCTTCGATCAGATTCTAATATTAGATCATCTGATGCGGAGCTTCAGCAGCGTGCATCGGAATACCTTCACCTGTCAATAATCACAACCTCAGATGTCCTTGTAAGTTGTTGACTGCCCTGTTATTTAATTCTATGTGCCTAACAACTGCATGTTTGTGTGTTTTCGTAGACACGTAAGAAAAAAAAAATAGAAAAGGTAAAATTGTATTCTTGTGGTTTACAGGCAACAGTATTGGAGGAGATGCCACCTTTTACGGAGAAGGAGTCGTCGATCCTAGCAGTGCTGAAAAAGAAGAGTGGTCGGATGTCGGCGCAGGAGGCCCAGCGCGAGGCCAAAATTCAGGCGCGAGACAACCACTTGGCAACTGCTCAGGAAAAAGGACAAAATGCAACGGTAAATATAATTCCTTTTTCAGTTGTAGGTACAATGCCACCATATCCTGTTATTAGGAATTTGCACAAGACTCACATGAAATAAAAGTTAAATTTTAATCAGAAGTTTTTATTTTATGATCATTTTTAATACAAGTTTTTATTGGTGACAGGTTAATAGTGCTTCCTCAGCTGACCTTCTGGGTTTGTCAACACCACCTGCGACTCAGAATAGCAATCAAAGCAATACAGGTATGCATTTGTTGTATTTAGGCCTGTGAATATCAAGTGTCGTTATGTACTCTTAATTATGCATGAAAGCTCACTGGCTGAGCAGATTAGGGCATAGTTACTTGTATCAGGGATGGTGGTTTGAATCCTGCCACCAGTGAAATTGAATCAAGGGCATGGTTCATTAAATTCCGTGCTACAAAGCCCTCTGTGAGGGGCACCACCCTAGCCATCCAATAGGGGGAAGTTTGTGATGTTAAACAATATTATCATCAATTAAATTGCAGATACAAAAGCTCGTAATATCACTGCATACTTTTTATGAAACTTGAAGTTGAAGCCATGGATAGTGAATACTGAGAAGGCACTAGTTGCCCTAACCTTAATAAAATTACAAAGCTCAAGCTAAAAGTAATTACAAAAGTTGTGAAATATAGAGAAAAGGTTAATTGAAGTTGATTCAACATTTTTACTGGAGAGGGTGTTCTGGATGACTGAATGAAATATGTCAGCAGCTAGAGTAAAAGTTACGAGCGGAAGTGTTTTGTCAGCATATCAATAGGCTTGTTCCCCCTTATAAGGGAGGTAGCCAGCCAAGGCCACACCCATTACCCTTTTATCTTTGCAACTTGTGGGTGTAGAGTTATCCTTGTCCCCTGCCCAATACACTGGTCAGAAGCAATGCAGTAAGACACAGCACCTCCTCAGTAGGGCCAGCCACTTCACAGCAAAAGTATTAAGACATGAAGACTCAATTACCCACTTTGCATGGTTACTTTTTTGAACTGCTTTACAAGTTCGAGCTTAGAATTGTATGAAGCTGTTAGAAGCTTAAGCCAATCTAGAATTAACGTTAGAGGAGGAGGCACAGAAATCTGGAAATCTGGCCAACATGCTCGCATAGTATACAATCACCCCTTAAAAGGGTTTTGGCTGAGTCAAAATACTGCAGTCACCCCTTAAAAGGGTTTTGGCTGAGTCGAGACACTGCAGTCACCCCTTAAAAGGGTTTTGGCCGAGTCAAAACACTCCAGTCACCCCTTAAAAGGATTTTGGGCTCATTCACACCAGAACTACTTGTAGCATATGTATGTTGGTGCTGTTGTACATGATTGAAGTGGAGTGATAGGGACACAGCATGAGTTTGAACTTGGCTCTATTCTACGAGAGTTGGTCACAAACAAACTTGGGTAGAGGAACTGGCCAACTAACCAGGTGTATGAAAGTTGTGGTATAGAGTGACCTGACCACAGGAGGTTATATATAGACCCAAAATATACTGAGAAAGATGGCATGGCCATTTGTAAGCCTAGGTGTTGACCTGCACAAGATTTGTGATCCTAAGGGAACATTAGAATTGGTGAAAGGGAACAAACCGTTCGCCAATCATTCCACAACAGAGACAAGAAGAGATTCGTCATTGTGTGTTGGTGATAGTGGTAAAGAGTGTTGAAGATACACCATGAGGTGCATAGATGTGGCTGAAGCCATCTGCTTTCCCGCACATGCCAAGAGACATGAAACTGTGTCTGAAGCTGTCACCTTTGCCTTATGTGCTTGAACTGTTGGAGCAGGTAACAGTCACTGCTGAGAATCGGAGAGAAGTGCAGGACTTGAATTCATGAATAAGAAAATGCAAGACCTGCAAGATTCCATTTGCATCACCTGCTAAAAACAGGAAATGTTACATTTTGACTATTTTGAGCCTTGTTGCATGGCTGGGTGCTTGAGGATTGGAGTGCGTACAAGCACTCATGCGAGATACAAAGGCAAAACACCATAACCATAGCTCCCCTTTCTGTAATATACAACTAGGTAAATACACACACAAGATTACAAAGGAAGAGCTTACCCTTCCTGTCTCCATCCATGTGAGGTATTACCTGTACAAGTTTTGTAAAGTCACTACAGTACTTTAAACTAAGTTTGGTCGTCTGGTCCTGCTGGAGAAGAGCTGTGCCTCACTATGTTGTCTTCAACCCAGGCAGAGTGAGGGAGAGGAGCTAAGATGGGAGAATAAGGGGTTGAATGGGATCATCTTATGGTGACTTTGTCTTCAGTTGAATGTAGGCATAGGTCCTCTGTAAGGGAGACCAGGAACTGTGGTTTGACTGATTAATTGTAGCATTTTGTAAGTGTTGTGTCCATTCCAGGAGATATTTTTACTATTCTCTGTCTATATACTTGCGACACTGCCTCTGACCCAGGGCAGTGGACAGGGTGAAGGGATGACTCGTCATCCAGGAGGTGCTAAGATAAGAGGGAGGGTGGAGGGGAGTGGAGTGTATTTAGGGATGGAATGGGTGGGAATGATTTTGTGCCTTTTTCTTTTTGGCTACCTCCCTTGTAATGGGGAAAAAGCCTTAGTATATGTATGTATGTATGTCTATATACCAAGGGCTTTTTCCCCATATAAGGGAGGTAGCCACTTAAGGCATACATCCACTCTCACACATTCCATTCCCATCCACCACTCTTTGTTCCCCTCTCATCTTAGCTCCTCTTGGATGAAGGGTCATCCCTGTATCTTGCCCAGTACCCAAGTCGGAAACAATGCAGCAAGATACAGTACATCCACAGCAGGGCCCTTCCACTTTGTTTACACAGCAACCCTCCCTCCTGTGATACTGTAATTAATGTTCTAAAGGTGTTTTGTCTGTACACACAGGTGTTCTGGTGGATGTTTTGGGCGATTTGTACACTGGAGGATCTCAGCAGAACGGATCCCCTGCACCAGCATCGGGTTCTTTTGCTGCAACTGATAACATAAAGAAGTAAGGAGCTTTTGGCGTATAAAGTGTACAAATTTTGTCTTTATTTTTTTGTATTATGTCTTTTTTTCTTTTCTTTGTGAATTCCTCAATGTTTAACTGACATCTTAAATCTTTACAGATTTGTATGTAAAAACAATGGAGTTCTCTATGAAAACGAGATAATCCAAATTGGCATAAAGTCGGAGTTCAGACAAAATCTCGGTAGGATAGGAGTTTTCTATGGTAACAAAACGTCGATGCCCTTACAGGTAATTTTTTAATACTCCAGCAAAGTATGTTTTCTGAAATTATCCTAGAAATTAGAGGATCATATGAAAAATACTCCCACCCCCAAGAGTGTACAATTTCTACATCATATGTTCTTGTGAAGAATTTCCCTCTTCCCAGTATGTCATTGATGCTTTGGTTTCCATAGTTTTCATTTGTTTTAAATTGGTCTCCCACCATCCACACTCAATCATGTGGACAATACCCCCCTCACCCCTCGGAGCAGTCTTCGGGAGTGGTGTTTTGACCCAAATTAAATATGGTGCTTTTGTATGCCAAGTTGATGAATATACGACATCTTTTATTTCTTCGTAGGGTTTCAACCCAAGTGTGTCTTTGGAGGCTGGGCAGCAGGGCAAGGTCAACCTCCAAGTTAAGCCAGTAGAACCCACCATTGATGCCGGTGCTCAGGTGCAACAGCTAGTCAATAGCGAATGCTTAGAAGACTTCGAAGGTAAAGATGAGCTCTTGACAACCATTTTCTATGGTGAAATGCCTGTTCAATGTTTGTGGTAATATGTCTGCAGGAGAGAGCTGGTCTATTGGATTGCTTGTTTTTATTTAGTGACTTGAAAAATGTCTTGCGACTTTTTGGCCTAAGACCCAACTAGAGTTGTATTTTTTAACCATGTGTGGGGTTTTGATTGTACAAGTTTTATGCATCAGCTATTTTAAAAACCTAGTGACATCGTATGGTCCAGAGTCATTTAGAATTCCTGATTGAAGACTAACCTGTACTCGGGAAAAGAATGCTGATCAATTTTAGCTTCAGTCTCTTATTTCTACAGCCCTCCTTAAATTTCTCCTTTATTGATTCTGTGATTCCAGCTTTTCAATATCCTGTATGGGGTATTGACTGCATATTTTAGGAACTTCACTGACATCCCTAAGAATTGGATCATGTGACATTCTTTTGTGATTAGAGTTTAAGAAAAGAATGGTTTTCACCTTGAACATGTACAATCCCTTTGTTTAGTTATCTTCCCTCAATACGAGTCAAATTCTCGCTGGCTGAGTGGGTTAGGGCGTTGTTACTTGTGGCAAAAGTCGAGGGGATGTCGGTTTGAATCCTGCCACTGGCGATATTGAACCAAGGGCATGGTTCATTGAATTCCACACTACAAAGTCCTCTGTGAGGGGCACTGTCATAGCCTTCTGATAAGAGGAAGTTTGTGACATTAAACCATATCATGTTGCATATTGAGAGCATGGTGAAAATTTGTGGACTTTGTCATGTAATATTGTTTTTAGGCAAGAATGATGTTCTAATTTTTTTTTTTTTTTTTTTTTTTTTTTTTTTTTTACTCTCTCCAGGTCTCCCTGAGTTAACTGTAAATTTCACCTACGCTAATGCCCCACAACGACTGGCTCTTCACCTTCCACTCTCCACCAACAAGTTCTTTGAACCAACAGATATGAACGGAGAATCGTTCTTTGCAAGATGGAAGAATCTTAGCGGGTAAGGTTTTGACCCTTTTGATTTGTTTTGAAAACAAGGGTACAGTAAGACCTCATTATACAGTACATATGCATTCCTGAAAACCTTACCGCAAATTGAAATTATATCATATAATACAGTAATAGCATATGGTAGATGTACCTTCTCCCTGCTCTTTCCTATTCAAAACACGAGCAGATACTGTATCTGTGAATTTTTCTTACCGTAAATAGAATCAAGGGTAGTAATTACCAAGTACCATAACTGTGAATTTACTGGATAAAGAATTACCGTATAAGGAGGACTCACTGTATTATACTTTTTATTCATTATTTTGTTTTCACCCGCCTCAAAATCATGTCTTGTGCTTCATTATTCTGCTGAAGTAATTAGGATCTGGACATTGTACGAAATAAAAATGGGGATGGGGGAAGAGATGGAGAGGAGGAGGAGGGTGGGAGAGGGTAAAGAAAGAGAAAGGGGGGAAGAGAGAGAGAGAACCGAAGGAGTGAGAATGAGAAAGAAAAAGAGAGAGAGAGAGAGACAGTGAGAGGTCTTGAGGGATAGTAGGAGGAATAGGTAAGGGGAATGGAGGAAAGGTTAGGGATGGTAAAGGAAAGGGGGGAGGAAAAAGGAGAGGCATTGTTTCCTATGTGTTTTTGTATTTTATCTTGTTTATTTTATAACTCCTGTTGTGTTCTAACCCAGGCAGAGGGCCTAGGTTTCTCCTTCATCCACAAGGAGCCCAGATAAAGAGGAAAGAACAAATGGGTTTGGTGTGTGGGATGGATACCTCGGCAGGTATCCCCCTTATAAGGGGATAAGAAGCCTTTTGATATGAAAATGAATATCCATGTGAACAAGGTACTTAAACACAGCCAGTCCATGTATCCTTTGCCATGTTTAAGCAAGCCTTTGATATATAGGTAGATAGGTTGTATAAGCAAATACTAACAATGGATATGCTGTGTCCTGTGACTGCTTCTGACCCAGGGCAATGGGCAAGATGCAGGGATGACCCATCCTCCAGGAGGTGCCAAGATAAGAGGGAGGGAAGAGGGTGGAGAGGGAGTGAAGTATGTAGGGGATGGAATGGGTGGGAGTGGATTTTATGCCTTTTTGTGGCTACCTCCCTTATAAAGGGGGAAAAAGCCTTTGGTATATGTATGTATATACTAACAACTAACGTTTTTTTCACCAAACAGCGCAATGCAGGAAGCACAAAGAATTTTCAAAGCCACAAGTCCCATGGAGCCAGCTGCCATCAAAACCAAAATATTAGGATTTGGTATGCAGCTTCTGGAAGACATTGACCCCAATCCTGATAATTTTGTATGTGCAGGCATCATTCATACACGCAGCCAGCAGATTGGATGCCTTTTGCGGCTTGAGCCCAACAGACAAGCACAGGTAAGGAAAAACTTTATTTGGATTGGGCAATTGCATTCACTAGAATTGTTCAACTACACCATGCAATTGAATGAAAAATATATTTTATTAATTTATTTTATTGTATTTAGGGATGGAATGGGTGGAAATGGTTTTATGCCTTTTTCTTTTTGGCTACCTCCCTTGTAAGGGGGAAAAAGCCTTGGTATATGTATGTATGTATGTATTTTGTTTATTTTCAAGAAGCTGAGAGAAGAGTGGGAGGGAGTGGAAGAGGAATGGGGATGTTTCAAGGAGGGAGTCGCAAGGTGTCCAAAGATGGTACGTAGAACAAGGAGGATGGGAGGAAATAGAAAGAAGGGTAGTGAGTGGTGGGATGATAAAGCAAAGAAGATTGTAGAAGAGAAAAAATGAACATTCACAGATTGGTTGCAAAATAGGATGAGAGAATTGCATGAGAGGTACAAAGAATAGAGAAGTAAAGCATAAGGTAAAGGAGGCAAAAAGGAGAGCAGATGTGAAATGGGGTAAGAGTATGCCAGAAAATTTTGAAAGTAATGAAAAAGATGTTTTGAAAGGAAATTAAAAGAGGAAGGGGGAGGCAAATCCAGTAGAGAAGAAAAGGTAAAATGAGTGGATGGAGAGACGATAATGGAAGACACAGCAGTAAGAGGAAGTGGGGAAGAGTATTTTAGGGAGGTACTAAATGTGGAGGAGAATAAGGAAGGAAAGGTAGTTGCAGTGGGAAGTGCTAAGAAAATGACAGTGAATGAGGAAAATGGAGGAGAAATAAGGAAAGATGAGGTGATAGCAGTTATCAAAATAAGAGCAGGTTAGGCACTTGTGTTAAATGGATGTCATGTGGAGTGTAATAAAGGGGAGCTATAGTGATGGTGGACTGGCTGGTGAGGTTTTTTAATGTTTGTCTAAAAGAGGGTAGAGTGCCAGAGTACTGGAGTAGTGCCTGTATAGTCCCACTTTACAAGGAAAAAGGGGACAAGTGTGAGTGTAGTAGTTTCAGGGGGATCAGTTTGTTGAGTGTAGTTGGGAAAGCTTAGGGGAAGGATTTGATTGAGAGGATTAGGAGAGGAACTGGGGGAGTAATTGGTGAGGAACAGTATGGGTTTGGGACAGGTAGGGGATGAGAAAGCTTAAGGAAAAGATAAGAATGTTTTTTGGGGTATTTATGGATTTGGAAAAAGCTTGTGGCAGGGTAGACAGGAAGGCACTGTACGATGTACTACAGATATATGGGATAGGAAGAGAGCTGTTAAGAGCAGTCAAGTTTATACGAGAGTAGTAGTGGGTGGGGGATGGGAAGAACATCAAAAAGCTCCTGGGTTTCACCCATGAAAAGGCAGTTTTTGGTCACAGCCTATTTTGTTCTCTGGGCAGCGTTTACCTATGTGGGGAACCAGACAGGGTGTTGAATAAGCAAAAGCTTTATGGGAGGGGGTGAGAAAGGGATTTGGAGGAGTATGTGTAGATTAAGGTTGTAATCTATTCCCAAGAGGGGTTCACAAAATACAGACATGCAATACTACAGTGGAAGCAATATGGGAGAATTTTCCTAGGGACAGGGTAGGTAAAAGTTAGATGGGGATGAAAGTGGTAAAGATTTCTTTCTCCATACCTAGTTACTTAGCAGTGCATGGAGTTTTATAGCTTAGGAATATTATATGCATGAATTAAAGGCCCTTTTGACTTGAAGAACTAATGAAATCATTTCCCATTTCATCCAGATGTACAGGTTAACAATTCGTTCAAGCAAGGACACCACTTCCAAAATACTGTGTGACTTATTAAGTGAACAATTCTAAAGACATGATGATCCTTCAAGCTGCAGCCTTGTGTTTTGGTGACTTATTCATTCACCTGTAATGTGTTGTGAGTAGTTCGTGGATGTTTTGTGTGTGGCAAGAAGAATCTTCGTAAGTGGCCATGAGAAAGACAGCCATGACCAACTCCGAAAGCACCAAGGTTCGATTTGATGATAAATGGTATGCAAGAGTTATCGCCTTCCCCGGGCTGTACCAGTGTCGGAAAGGGTGTTTGTGTAACCGCCCTGGGCCAAGAAGAAATTGGGCAGTGTCGATAGTTAAGGCAGATCCAAGGAAGACAAATTGTATATGATGTATTTGTTTAATAATGAAGATAGTTTAAATAATATAGCAGCTGTACAGTCAACATGCATCATATGCTGTATATCCTCTAGCCTGCAGCCTGCATTGGTTTGTCGTAAATAGATTGATAACCAGTAACTAAGCTGTGATGGCAACCAGTCATGTTTGGTTAAAGTAATCCTTCACTCACTTAGAAGGTATACGTTTACTTCAAGCCAATTGGTACGTATGGAAACCATTTCCAAACATTTGTCAGGAACCTTCAAATGAGTTGATAACGGTACACCTGCTGTTTCTTGTGAGAATAAATAGATACAAATATTGTTGATATTGATTAAGAAGTTAGTAGAACAAATGTAAGTCCTTGTTCCATTCCTCTAAGTGTGAGATGGCGTGTTTTGTGAATGTGTGAAAGCCTGACTATCTTAATCATTGTACGGATACACAGTAGGTCATTTTGATTAGTTGTTAAGTGATAAATATGAAGCAAGAAACATAGACAAAATTCTGATAGGTTGAGTAGGGCAGTTGGTAGGATTATGCAAGTCACACAATATATAGTTATATATGTTAATGTCAAATGTCTTGGCTCACAGATGAATTGTACGTAAATTAGAGCTCATTTCATTATAACAGTCAAATATTTCATCCGCTTGGTTGCTGCTTGTTCGTGGAGAGTTGACATTTGAAATTGTCATACAAAGGGCGACGACTTCATTAGCTCCATAATCAGGAATGGATGCCGCCGCACTGCTGATACGATTGCGATGATTGTTATTACTTCATAGTTTTATTTTTTCCACCATTTTTTTTTTTTTTTTTTTTTTTTTTTTTCCCATATCAAATTTCTTATTAGTATAGCTTTTTTTTTTTTCTTTTTTTTCTTTTTTTTTTTTTTTACTCTTTTGCTCCTCCTTCCCCTCTTCCTCCACCTCTTCATCTTTTTTACAAGTTTGAGGTTTACCAGCTTAAAGGTTTCTTTTGCATCCAATATGTGACAGATGACCAGCCATCCTTCTGCACTAGGAATTTCTGTTGTAGCTATGCATTGCAAAGAGGTTATTATATTTGTTGTGTGCAACATGACAACTAGACATGAATTATGTACAACACATTGTTAAGTTACTGTAACTTCGGTTTTGTGCCACAGGACTGGTGGATAGGATCTAGAAGAGGACATTTCTCGAATCCCTCATAATACTGTTGACTATTTGGCTGAGATTAGACCTCCAGCGACAAAGAATATAAGAAAATTCATTTTCTTCATAGGGGTATTATTAGTTAGTACAATTAATCCTGGTAAGGTGCATTAGAAAGTTGTCTGTATGAAGTAAAGTCAGTATCTATATCTATATATGTATATGTGTGTATGTATACACATGCACACACGCACATATATATATACATACACACACACATATTAATACTTGATTTTTTTTATTTATTTATTTATTTATTTTTTACCTCTTGCCATTGGGATGCACCAATTGGATTATTTGTACTAACTTACAAAGTTACCTTTTCATTTCATTTGCACAAGTTAATTATTTCGCTTTTCCTACACTATAGTCTTTAGAATGACTGATGTGGTAGGAGACCTGACCAGACTAAACTCCCGTGGTGCCTTTATGCTCCGCATGAAGGAACCCAATCATTCAACTTTTACGGACCCTCTCAGTATGATGACGCACATCATAGGTCAAGTTGTAGCAAATTTGTGTAGCTGAGGGGCAAATTTGCCTGGAGAGGATGCCTTGTCTCGAAACTAGCAAGACCTCCTTCCAGCAACCCTTGGTTGCCCTGAATTGCTTCCCCAAGTAGCGAGAACAAGTCCGTGTCATCACACTGAAGGGTCGACCTATTTTTCCATAATGCATCTGTGACTAAAGTCTTCTCAATTGTATATAGCTAAAAGGAAAGTACTCATTGAGGATTTAGATATATCACAGAAGAACGGCTATTTTCCAAGTGTACCTTGTATTGCCAATGTAAGCCTGGGTATGACATGAACCAACAGGTCGTGTGCTTCGTCTCGATGTAGTGTACATAGCACCCAAAACTCTCTGCTGCTCTTGTCTCGAAGAGGGCCCGGATTTCTTCATCCTTGACGTCCACGTCGCCAGGGTGGTAGTTCTTGATGTCACGAGGGTTTTCATATTTTGACGTCCTCGTGTCACAAGGGTGTTCACACTCTCAAGTGTCTCTCGTGTCAAAAGGACATCTCGACTACTGGTGTTCCTATGTCTCAAGGGTTTTTGTGTTCCTGGTAACCTCACTAGAATATACATGTCTCTTGTGTTCGCGAGTCACTAGGATGTCTGTCGCACTGCACGTGTGCTTTTCTTGTGTCCTTTTGCCACCAGGGTGCTTGTGACTTCAGCTGTTCCTCAAGGATATTCGTGAATGTGGACGTCTGTCGTTTACGGTGTTTGCGACAACCTCCACACCCTATGAAGGAACTTGAAGGCCAGATGTTGTCTTTAGGGTGTCAATATCCCTGAATATCCATGCAACACTTGGACATTGAGTAATCTTTTTTTATTTTTATTTTTATTTTATTTTTATTTTATTTTTTCCTCCCTGTGCCACCGGGGTATTACACATTCCATGCTAACCTTGTACATGTTTTGGATACTTTCCTTGGCAAAATAAAGTTAGTGGGGTAAGCCTTGTACTCAATTTGTTAGTTGTCTGTTCATATTCCATCATGTTTATTGCATATCAGGTGTATAAGAAGGATGGAAATGGCTATGTGTCGAAAACCTGTGCATTGTTGTGGTTTATGCAGATTGTAGTATCACTTTTCTGGGGGATGTCAATATAGTACCAATATATGAAATTATTTATATTATTTTGTTTGTTTACTTTTTTTTTTATTTCTACTTCTTTTTTTCATATATACATATAAAAATGTTTGAAGCAAAACAAATATGATGTGTGAAAACCTAACAAAGCTGCCAAAAGATGATTTTGCACTAGGTTTATGGGAGCTCCAGTCTCAAGCCAGATTTGTTTGTTGATATATTGTTTACAGCAGTGCAGGATATGGGAGTGGAATGTAGTTGGGAACTGAAACATTGAAATGAGTCTTGCAGCCCTAATGCTGCCGTCTGTAACAACTGGGAACGTAGAAGGTTTTTAGGGAAGTCAAAATTAGTTAATGCCTATGAAGAACTCTTCAGTAGTAACATGCACTGAAAATGTACAAATGTACCTTAGAAAATACATTTACTTGTAAAAACACACACACACACAGACACACACACACACACACACACACACACACACACACACACACACACACACACACACACACACACACACACACACAGAGACAGACACAGTCATATTTAGATTTGAGTTCAAATCTAAATATGACAATTGAAAATCAAGAATAGAGATTAAGTTGGAACTGGACATGAATTCGAGTCAAGGTTTGTTAGAAAATTAGTGAATAGGAGACAGGACTTAACAATCGTTGTTCCTATCCTGTATACTACAATTAGATAAATACACACACACACAAAGCTATACTAACATGCAGATAATATAAGAGATCAGGATAAGGATAAAAAATGAGGGAGCATACAAGTTAAAATCTAGACTATAAGTGAATGGAGCCTATCATGGAAAAAACTTTAATACAAAAAAAAAAAATGCAAAGTATTGGAAGTTGGTTAAAACTAAAAAAAGACCAATGAAATACTCAAGGAAAATTATTTGTTACAAAATCCTATGCCTTTTGGCTGTGGCTAACCTCCTTTGCAAGGTGGTAAAAGCCCTTGGTATATGTATGTACAAAAGCAAAAGAAGTTGAAGATTTGGGAGTATTGGTTGCCTATTAATGGCAAATATAGAAATTATTTCTTTATAATGACAAGATGGTGGTAGTGTTCCTGCATAAAGTGAAGCATATAAACAAGATTGAGAAATTACAGACAATAATGATGAAATTAATTTTCGTTCATGTAGATATAAAGAGATTAAAAGCATTGAGCCTGCCGTCATTGAAAGAAGAGAAAGAGGTGATGTGGTTGCAGTGATCAGGTCTTCAAAGAGAGCAGATAAAACTTTGTTCGGGATGGGAGAGTCACAAGGCCATGGGAACAAGTGAAAAAAGAAAACATGTCTGAATGGCATCAAGAAACAGTTTTCAGTTTAGATGCATGAGTTCCTGCAATAGGTTAGTTCAAACTATAAACAAATGCAAAAGTGCTTATCATATTTGGAGGAAGAAACAAGATGGAACCCAACGAAAATAGCTCCCTTTATTATTATTATTATTATTTTTTTTTTTAACATATACAGATAAATGCATGCAAATCATGCTTATACAGATGACATACCATGCACATAAACAAGTCCCCTTGCACAAACACACAAGCAGATACCACACACATCTGTGGACACAATGCACTAGGGAAATATAATCTATTGAAGAGTAGCATTCCACTATATGGCCAAAGACATGATAAAAAAAAAAAAATTATCGACAAAATGATTCATCCTCGACTGGATTGGTGTGGTGTGGTTGCCACAAGAACAATATAAACAAGATAGAAAAAATTTGGAGAGTAGCGACTTCAATACTTCCAGATTTTGCTTATATGAAAAAAATTAATCTGAAACTGCCAGTATTAAAAGTGAAGAAAGGTGGTCTAATAGCACAGTTTAGCTGTATAAGGTATGGAAGAAGAAAAAAAAAAAAGTCCACGAGTTGAAATGAGAAATGTAGGCCTACTACATTAAAATGCATAATTATTGATTCATGAAATAGTTTGGATGAAGGAATGGGAAAGTTGCATAACAAGGGACAATTTAAGGTCAGACTTGACCAATGGAAACACAGGTGGGACCCTATGAGCATTGCTCTTATCCTGTGTATTACAACTGGGTAAATAAAACTAGGTAAATACACACACGGACACCATGCACACATGTATACATTTGATGTACAGTAGTATGGAAGCACTGGTGAAGTGTACATAATGACAGAGGTCTGCAATGGCTCGGTGGTAGTGCATGCATGCGGCAGTTACCGAGAAAGGCTGAATGTGTGAGTTTGATTCCAGGTCATGGTGCAAGGTGCATCATCCAATCTGTAGTTAATGGTCCCCAGCAAACAAAACAGTCTTTCTGCAAGACATCCTAGCCAGCCCTAAACAAGGGAGTTTGTAATGTGAAACAAGATAGTTGCATGTGAATAGCCGATAATTGAAGGGACAGGTGTCAGAAATGTATGGTTAAAGGTTGAAGTGCTGTGAAGAACAAAAAAAAAAAAAAAAGGTAGAATAAAGTGCTGTTATGGTTAAAAGGAAACAATGCCAGTGGCACCTCCCCTTGCCTGAATTTTGATAAGTGTTTTGGACCTCAAAGCCAATGATGGCTCTGAAATTGTGCTTTCCTTTTGAGTAAATATCCAAGCCTAATTCAGTTCATTCAAGAATGTTGCATAATTTCAAACAATTTAGTAACGGGCAGCAAATTGAGATACACAATTGATTGACAAGTACTCCTACCACAGTAGCACAGTGAAAGTAATTAAATTGCCACCTACCACAAGCAGTCAGTAAGATTCTGCATACTTTTGTTACATTCAGTACTCCACAATTGTACTAAATGCATAAAATTGTGCAGGTTGATGTAAGTTATTCTTGAGGATTGGGGGGTGGGATATGATAATGTGTTTGGAACACAAAAGTCCTCATATTATACATCTTAAATAAAACTTTCAGAAGCAAATTTCTGTATACAATAGTCACACTTCACATAATCTTAGGTGACAAAACATCAATATTTCTGTCATTCTTCCCCACCCTCCTAAAAAAAAGTAGGACATGTCTACCAGCTAAAACATCACATTATAAAAACTTGATTGATACATCATAATTTCCATAGTGAAAGAAAGCCTCACTCCTTAACATAAGCTCACCCTCAGCGAGGTGTATGAACACGCAAAATACAAAATAAGGTGATGGCAGTACTGATGAATTGTTGGCAATAATAATTTCTGTATTGAGTCAGCAAGTCCAGAAAGTTTTGGAAATATGGTGGTGTCTTTGTTAATTATAATGCTGTTTGTTCATCGGTGATAATTAGCTCCTTGCTTGTTTATACATGTGGGTATGTGCACACATGCACACAATTACACAAATACCAGATGTACATGTATGCAGTTTGCTTGACATCAGTTTTCTAAAGTATAATCCAAAACATTTGGAGTTCAGGCTGGATTATTTTCTATTAAAAATGAGTGCTTAGGAGACTCGCTTAGGTCATCAAACAAGAACATGAAGTATGAGATTAGTACATGCACCCTGTACATATTCATGGCATCAACATAACTGATACTTTGAAACTGTCTAAGAACAGGAGATATCTTGTACATGACTGGAAACAAGCCTCCCATCTACCAATGCAGAGCTCCCAATGCAATACCCCACGTACTACTAGAATGACTAATTTACACAATTCTCTCGTCTGCTCCCACAAACCATAACCACACACCACTAAATTTTGGGCGAGAACACCCATACTTCAACCATTCCTCCACAACTTCCTACAAACAATAGGACTTTTAACCAAACTATAAACACCTTGACTGAATAAATCAATAGATGAAATATGCAAGATGGTGGTGTGAGAATGTCCACAAGGATAGAAGCGCTGGTAAATCATTGACCGTATCTTCTTTGGATGTGGTGCATACTTGCATGCTTAATACAGAAGTTGTTGTTGTTGTTGGAGTTAAGTCATTGTTAATTCAGCACACTATATATTTTCTGGTATACATTAAAGTGGTTGACAATATTGAACCATTTAGAGTTCAAAACAAGTATGTTAAGAAAAAAAGTTTTATATTGCAAGTTTGATGATCCCATAAATTGCTAGATGACACACACGAGCATAGCTCCCCTTCCCATAAGATACAACTAGGTAAATACACACACATAACTTGATGGCGCAGTGGTAGAATTCCTGGCTGCCACTATGGCAGTCTGAGTTCAAATCCTACCCGGGACTGGAATAATTTCGGTATCGGTGCGCTGTGGGTTGTTACTCCAAATATCATGGGCAGGGAGTTGGGGGTTTGTATGCATGTAAGGTCATAGTATTAACCATAGATCAGTCATATATGAGCTTTGAGCTCTCTTCCAGGAGGGAAATAGCTATTGATCATGAGTCAAACATGTGATCCAAGACCATGGTGAATCACACACACACACACACACACACACACAAACACACAAACACACAAACACACAAACACACACACAAACACAACCTAACTAGTCACTGCGAGATAAAAAGGTGGGACACCACAAGCATAGCTCCCCTTCCCATAAGATAAAACTAGGTAAATACACACACACTTACAGCTATGTATTTTGAATATTTCAAATTTCATTACTTTTAGAAATGTGTAATATATGGAATAAGTCCACCCAAGTATCAACAACTCCTTTGCCACCTATGGGTTGCCATGGAGATGAACAGTATCGCAGGAGCCGGAGTAAAAGATACATGTGGAGGTTAACAATAGTGATTTTTGCCTCAAGTTTCACGGACTGGAAATATTTAAGGTGGTATTCTTAAAAAAAAGTTCTTGCCTTATATAAATATTGTATAAATCCTTGGAAGAGAAGGATTTATTTAAGGAAAGAATTGTTTTAAGAATGCCACCGTAATCTTGCAGTGGTATTCTTAAAAAATATATCTTTCCTTATATAAATCTTTCCCTTCCAAGGATTTGTATAAGGAAAGAAATTTTTTTAAGAATACCACCAATTAGCATCACAATGGCTCAGTGATGTTTGGACCATCCCACAAAAAAACTCTGGGAAGCAACTTTGGACTGTTATCTGTTGTATTAGTGTGGGAACAGCCTACATTACCAGCATAGAGGAGAGGGGAGCAATTGCCAGTGGTCAATTCTCCGTATGTTAAAAGAGGGAGGAAATGCAGTTGAAGTTGGTTGAGAGATCTTGGACTCTGTCTGGAGACAGTGTCATCATCTATCTTGGGGGCTGCATCTGCAAATTGATGTGAAGTTTTGACAAGTATTGGATGGATGGTAGGAAGACTGTTCTCTCCTATCCATTTTACAGGTACTTGTCATTGATCACAAAAGTGGTTCATCAGAATAGGTGAACTTACTGAAGGGGTATCATGCAGGTGAGTAGTTAGGTAGTGATCTAAGCAAAAGAAGAGTTATCCAGTATAGAAAGGGTTAATTTAATTGTTCTTGAATGTAAGCATGAAGTTCTTTTCTAAGGACACAGCCATCCTTCATCCAGTCGTATTTCTCGTTACTGGAAAATGATACTATTGAGTATTAAATTCAGATGCACGGTTAGGAGCTTTTCATGGGCAGTGCATAATAGGTGGAGTAGCATGACACTCGAGGCATTTTTTGTACAGATCACAACGGGAAGGTCACACCTTTGCCTTCAGTTTCTCTGCCTAAGACAAATTCATTCTCTTTCTTCAGGGTTCCCAAACTAGCCAGCTTCGTGTTTGTTATCGAAAGTAATGTAAGTGAATGGTAAATAAATGTGTAATTGAAAAATCACTTAGACTTATTTGGACAAAGAAAATAAAATTGACAGGAATGTTTATTAAGACGAAAAAAATGTCACAATATGAACATAGGCTTTACCATTACACAATAATACAAAGAAAACTTGAAAGCATTGCCTGCACACATACATGATCTAATACATTCAATATATGTGACTTTGTAACATCCAACAGAAAAGCAAGTAATGTACCTGAAGGCTGCCAGCCAGTCTAAGTCCGCTGGAAAAGAACTAATGTCAACCTACATCTGCTTAGAAATTACTAGAGAGATGTCAGATGAGGAGGAACTGTGACCAGCTCAGAGAGTGGCTTTTATGATTATGCTTTGCACTGAATACAAAACTGAAGTTGCCTTTTTCTGATTCATTTGCATTTTATAGAATGACTCTTATTTACAAAACACTATAACTATAAGGAAAGAATTGCAAGGAATTCTTTGAAGCAGGCAGTCTTGATGAATTATACATTGCCACTTATATTTTGAGTAATGGATTTACTTTCCAATTTGGAAATGTACAAAGAAAAGTCAAGTTGCATCAATCTAAACAGGTGTAGAAAAATATCTCTGCTTCCTTACTCAGAGCTAAGTAGTGAATTCATAATCATTCAAAATACATTTCAACAGCAATGGGAAAAAGTGCTCACTATGAGTGCTTGTATTGGAAAAAAAAAAAAATAATTTTCAATAGGTATGGCAAGACCTATGCAATATATAACAAAGACCACGTCTACCTTCTGAGCAGCAACAGCAGCTACAAAGGAGTAGGACAGTCTTGAAACAGATGTCCAGTATGAGCATCGGTTCCATAATTATTGTGATTGGTTTGCAAATAATCAGTACACATCAAGTCCTTCATTTGTATTAATGTTCAAACATACTATGCACAACTTTTCATATCTTATGAGATTTGAGCATTAGTTTAAAATGTAGGCCTTACTAGGTTTACATGTGTTTGGGAATTCACTGGTGCCATGGTTCTTTTTCCCTAGAATTTTTCCATTCAGAAATTTAGGTAATAGAAAAGTAAAATAGTACGGTCAATGGTCCGTTAAAATATTTATTTTTGACTGAAAAAACTCCTGAATACTCAAATTCAAGAATGGAAGTGATCATTCCTTGGATTTTTTTTCTTGTGTAACCATCACAGTTTTACATTTGTATATGCCAGCAATCAACAGATTAAAAGGACCAAGATGGTATTCTTATAAGCATGTAACCCATCTTTTCTTATGCAACGAAAGTCTTTGGCATGCATCCTTGCCTAGCAATGGAGCCAAGGGTATGAGGTCAATCCAGAGGTGATCCATTGTGACTATATGATCCTGTACATCATCTGGCTAAACAAAGCATTCTTCTGTGTATATCGTTACCAAACTCGCGTGGTAACATAAGAGTTCTATCACATTTCTGGGAGGGGCATAAAACGACAGATAAGTGGATGGGTTTTTTGACGTTCACCATAGATGGGCTTCATTGTGTGGCATTTTGACAACTCCGACACCGCCTCCCAGTCTCCGATAGTTCATGGACCCACATGGCCGCCAATTGTTCTGATCAGGATCGTAGACTTCAATTGTTTTCAGGTAAGTCGCTCCGTCGAATCCGCCAACTGCATACAGCATGCCATTCACCACTGCCAAACCCACCTGTAAATATTTGTCATCATCATGAAGCATAAACATAATGATCTATAATACAAGACAAATTATAATACTAATATGTCACATTCATGTGCCATAAATACTTACTCCACTTCGCCTAGAAGTCATTGCAACGATTGGACTCCATTGGTTGGTGTGCGGATTGAAACGCTCTGCACTGGAGAGTTCAGTGCAGTCGTCCCTACCTCCAACGGCATAGATCATGTTGTTATACACTGCACACCCAAGGTGTTTTCGTCGTGTACTCATGGATGGCATCAGAGTCCATTTGTTTAGTTTTGGGTCATATCGTTCAACTGGAGGGAGGGAAAAAAAAATATATAACATAGTTCTATCTATGTACTCGATACACCAAAGGCTTCTTCCCCCTTATAAGAAAGGTAACCAGCCAAACCATGCACCTATTGCACTCCCATATTTCCCTTTCACCTTAGCTCCTCGTGGATGAAGTCTTCCCTGTCTCCCACCTACTGCCTGAATCAGAATCTGTGCAGCAAGATCCAGCACATCCATGGCTGGACTAGCCAGTTCATTTGCATGATGACCCTCCCTCCTTGCAAAGGTAAAGACTAAGAAAATTCCCTTCAGGGTACATAAACTTATCCACTCATCATTTGTGCCATCTTTTTGTTAACTGTTTCAACACAGACTTGCACAATAACACCAAAAGATGGCTGGCCAATTATCTGGCAGGCAGGAATGCTCATGTGTCATATAATGGCCAATCATCGCACATAAGAAACATTAAGAACGGAGTACCACAGGGCTCGGTTCTATCCCCCACATTATTTAATCTATACATGCATGACTTACCCACACCAGACAACTCAGAAATACAAATCTCTTCCTACGCAGACGACATAACAATCACATGCACACATCGTAACACAGACAAAGCTGCAGAAATAATCCAGCCTTACCTTGACACACTCAACACATGGTTCATCACAGACTCAAAATAGCTCCAACCAAATCTACAGCAACACTTCTCACCAACTGGACAAAAGAACACAAATACATACCTCATCTCTACATCAACAACACTCTAATACCACACACAAACACACCGAAAATTCTTGGTGTAACATACGATACATCCATGTCTTTCAAACAACACCTCACAAACATAAAAAAACAAATGCACACCTAGACTTAACGCACTTAAGTCAATCACTGGAACAACATTTGGACAAAACAAAGAAACTAATATAACAATATACAAACAATGCATACGCTCAGTGATGAATTATGCGAGTCCTGCATGGGCTCCTAATCTCAGTGAGACACACCACAACACCCTTCAAATCATACAAAACAAAGCCCTAAAAACAATTACAGGCTGCACAAATACAACACCTACAGACCATTTACACCATGAAACAAAAGTCCTCAAAGTCAAGGACCACCTCGACATGAGAGGCACACAAACACTTGCTGCAGCCACCACAAACACATCACACCCGCTACACTACATAGCAGAACACCCACACACACCAAGAAACATTAAAACTACACCCAAAGACCTTTATTACGCACAGATACTCTCTTCTCTTCCTCCACAACCACCAAATACCAGCCTCCGGAAACATATTCATAATCATATCACTCACCGCTCCATTAACACACTGAAAGGAGTCCACTTGGCCAGACTGCGATGCGGTCACCACCCAGCACTTCTAAGCTACCAGGACGACCGTGTTGTGAACAGCTGCCCAGGATGTAACACTTCACCCCATACCATACAACACATAATGGAAGACTGCATTATACACAATCATGCACGCAAACAACACAACATACACTCTATAAAGGATTTGTGGGAAAACCCAGTTTCGGCTGTGGCCTTCCTTGGGGAGACGGGACTGCTCGGACAGACAGTCTAGGGAACGACAACAACAACAATCGTATTCGAACTCCCCAAGCCATTTGCCTTAATAAATGATAATGGTGGTGATTTGCCTTAACAGGATTATGTAGTGTTAAATTTAACGACACATGCCCTTGGTATAACTCAATGACAGCAGGATTTAAACTGCCGTCACTTTGACCTCAGGTATCAACACTAACCCGCTCAGCCAGCAAGCATCCTTTAATACCTACATGTATGATGAATATATACTACGACGCTTCCCCCCCCCCTTTTAAGGGGGTGTCCTCATCAAATCGATCATCCATTCAACACCTATCCAAAGTACATTTGTTGTCCCTTCATAAAGGTCACACACCCACAACTGTCACCCACTTGTTTCCCTTTTATCTAGTTCCTCAAGGCTAAGAGGCCCTGTCCTCCACCCACTACCTAGAAGAAAAAGTAGAGACATAATTTCCTATAATACTGTATATTAAAAAAAAATACCTTACCTGTGTTCAGGGGGCTTTGTCCGTCTGAGCCCCCAACGGCATACAGATATCCTCCCAATACGGCAACGGCCACACCCAGTCGACGTGTTCTCATTGACTCCACTTTGGTCCATCGATTGTGTTGGGGATCGTACCTAAAATTAGATTTTTAAGTGTTGAAATTTAACTATATTGTAGACATATGACAACACATGAAGGGCCTTCTCCCCTTTCAGGAGGGTAGCCAAGTATCCTCTTGCCTTTACTCTTCAAAGGGGAAAAATAAAAAAGATGATCCCCAATCACCTCACTAAACTCACCACACCATCCCTGCATCTCCCCCATTGCCCTGGGTCAGAAGCAATTCAGCAAGACATAGCACATCAAAAGCAAAACTGCTTCATTTAATCAGCGACATCCCCTCCCCCCCCACCTCTCTATCCCCTCATGCACAAAAAGAAAATGGGGAGAAATCCCTTCGGGTTGCATCAAAATATTCACACAAAACCACCTCCTAAACCCCCATCCCCCACCCACTCCCTTCCATGCATCACAGCATCATCTATACACAACCTTGGTAAAAGTACTTTCTTGAATTTGACGTATAAATACTAGAAAAGAGGAAGCTTGAAACAAACTTAAAACATTGAATCGTACACAAGTTCACGAGCTCTAAGATTTGCACCCATCCCATTTTCGTTGTTCGTCCTTACCTTTCAACGACATCCAGGCACGAGACCCCATCTTGCCCTCCTACAGCATACAAGTATCCGTCCAGCACTGCAACGCCCACGCTGGTGCGGCAGGTGCTTGTGGGTGCCACTTCACAGGACCATTGGTTGGTTTGTGGATCATATCTAGAAATACATACATGTACATATACCAATGGACTTTTCCCCCTTACAAGGGAGGCAGGTATATCTAAAAATACACATACCAATGGCTTTTTCCCCCTTACATAGGAGGTAGGTATACCTAAAAATACATACATATACCAAAGGCATTTTTCCCCCTTATAAGGGAGGTAGCCAAAAAACAAAGGCATAAAAACCACTCCCACCCATTTCATCTCTATCGCACTCCACTCCCCTCCCTCTCATCTTGGCACCTCCTGGATGAAGGGTCTCTCCGTTCCCTCGTGCAGAGGAAGAGGACTGGGAGAAATCCCTTCAGGCTGCGTCAAATTTTTCTCGCACATACTCCCTCACCCCCTATCCCCACCCATTCCACCTCATGCATCACAACATCATCCATATACAACCATTCTTCATTCACCCTCCCGTCCTTCCTTAACAGACACTCCCCTTTTACCCCATCCATCCATCTCATCCTGTTCGCCCTTCTTGTTCACTCCTTCCACACCTCTTTTAGTAGTCTTCTTCACTCATTCTTTCCATGTGTCCAAACTATCCTAATACTCTTTCATCCACCCTATCTCCCACCTCCCTTTCCACCCCCGTTCTCCTCATTTCTCACTCCATCCAGCCTAGTAACCCCCCTCATACTTAGAAACCTCATCTCAAACACATTCAAACTGCTTCCCTTCCTCTCTTATGTTTCATGTTTCTGCCCCATACGGTGCTGTTGGCACAATCACTCCTTCACACAATCTCCTCTTAGCATCCATTCCCACATATCTATTTCTCATTACACTTTTTAATCCACCAAGGCATTTACTCGCTTCTCTCAATCTACATTCTACCTCCACCTCTACACACAATTTCCCAAACTTTGTCACTAACTTCCTCAATCCTGCTACAAGTGCAGTGTTGTCTGCAAACAACAGCTGGCTTACCTCCCGCTTTTCTCCGTTTTCTAAAATATCTAAAAATACAATATATCTCCATATCTAAAAATACAGAGTATACAAAATAACCAGAAATAATTATAACCATCTATCTATATATCAAGGGCCTCTTCCCCCCTTACAAGGAAGGTAGGTACAGTGAGATCTCTCATTAATGGACATTAATTAGCTGTGTTTGCGGTGTTTTCGCTGTTTTGGTGCTGTTTAGTTCGTGCAATCACTATGCCACCCAAAAACCACTCCAAAACACCAAAAACACAGCTAATTAACGTCCGTTAATGAGAGGTTTCACTGTATATCTAAAAATACAACATACTCAGTGTACAAAATAAGAAATAATGATAATCATTTATTTACATACTAAGGGCCTCTTCCCCCTTAACATACGAACATAAGATACAAATGAAGGAGACTGCAAAAGACCATAAGGCCTACACTAGACAGCTCCGTATCCATCACCACCGGTCATCCCCATCCATAAAGTTGTCTAATCGTTTCTTAACCCCTTCCATACGGTGCCGCATACGTAGGCGTCATGAGGAGCAAGTGGATACGCGAGGCTGCCATATCGGCGTCTTGATTATATTTATTGTAGTTGCCCCTGCATAATGACATACTCTCTAAACTGTCTATAATCGCATTTTCTATGGTTATCAAAATTCACGGGTGAAAGAGAGAATGATCGATATAAGCGGTGACTATATTTTATGATGCAAGTATTATTACGATACGTTGTACGGCTGGCAGCGGCTGCTGCCCGCAAGATTTAAGGCCTGTACTGAAGAGGTTAAAACAACTGATAGTTTCAGCGCTCACTACATGGTTACTAAGTCTGTTCCATTCGTTGACCACCCTATTAGTAAACCAATTCTTGCCTATTTCCTTTTTAAATCTAAATTTGTCCAGTTTATAACCATTACTGCGAGTCCTGCCCTGTTGTCTTAATATGATGACCTTGTTTGCATCACACTTGTTAAAGCCTTTGATCCACTTGAACACCTCTATTAGATCACCCCACATTCTGCATCTTTCCAGAGAGTGCAAGTTAAGGTGCCTAAGCCTCTCTTCATAAGGTAAATTTCCGAGTCCATGTATCATTTACATGGAAGGTAGCCAGGTAAGGCATGAACCCACCCTCGTCTATTCATCTCCCATCCACCACCCACCGTTTCCCTCTCATCTTAGCTCCTCTTGGATGAAAGGTCATCCCTGTCTCTTGCCCACTGCCTGAGTCAGAAGCAATATAGTACATCCTCATCATGGCTGCTTCCTTTCCACAGTGATACTCCCCCAATTAAAAAATGATTTTGTTATTCTTCACCATCCTCACACTGAGGCAGTTTTACTTAGGTAAAATTGCTACCATACTATTCTATTTGCCTCCAAGGCACTGCCTGACACTTGGCCGTAAAAGTGTTAAATATTTATCACACACTTTGCATAGCAAACAACTGAATACTCCATGGACACTCACCTTTCCACGCTATTCAGATATGATTGACCATCATGTCCACCAACAGCGTACAGAAGGTCTGACAAGACTGCCACTCCAACACCACACCTTCTTTTGCTCATGTGTGCCACCATCCTCCATTCGCAGCTTGTCGGCTCAAAACGCTCCACTGATGCAATGGCATCTCCACTACACCACCCACCAACTGTAAGAAAAATACAAGAATAACTTTTTTAATAATAAAGCCAGGAGGAACCAAGATATGAGGCAGGAAGGGTAAATGGTAGTGGAGCATGTGGGGATGGAATGGGTGGGAGTGGATTTTATGGCTACCTCCCTTGTAAGGGGGGAAAAAGCCGTTGGTATAAGTACATAATAAGAAAGCCTTGTCTCCCTTATTCAGGGAGTGGCCTATCATACATACATATACCAAGGCTTTTTCCCCCTTACCAGGGAGGTAGCCAAAAAGGACAAGGCATAAAATCATTCCCACCCATTCCATCCCCGAAAACACTCCACACCCCTCCACCCTCCCTCCCATCTTAGCACCTCCTAGATGACGGGTCATTCCTGCACCCTGTCCACTGCCCTGGGTCAGAAGCAGTGTCGCAGGACACAGCACATCCACAGCAAGGCCGCTTCATTAAATCAGCAACCCCCCCCCTCTCCGTCCCCCCATATAAAGGAGAGGACGGGGAGAAATCCCTTCGGGCTGCGTCAAAATTTTTGCTCACACACACTACCTCACCCCCCATTCCACCTCATGCATGATAGTGGCCTATCATACCTTGCTTTAACACCACCCCGACTTGTGGGAATTTATGTTTTGCTTTTTTTTTTTCTCTCTCTTTTTTCTTTTTAGAGCGCTGTGTCAATAAAAGAACTTTTGGTCTATGACAAGTACAAATACATACATACACCAAAGGCTTTTTCCCCCCTTACAAGGGCATAAAAACCACTTCCACCTATTCCATCCCAACATACTCCACTCCTATGCACATTGTTAAGTGATGATATGATATGGTTTAACGTCACACACTCCCCCTATCGGGAGGGGGCACCGTCCTAGCCTCCTGATAGGGAGGAGTGTGCATGTATTTACCTAATTGCAATATACAGGAGAGGAGTAATGCTTGTTGCGTCCCATCTCCTACTCAACAATCTACTGTACCTGGCCTCAAATTCATTTACAGTTCCAACTGAATCTATATCCTTGATATCTAGTTATCATATTTAGATACAAATTTATGTATTGTTCGATTTTAGGATACATAACTTTCTAAGCTATTACAAGTATTTATGCATCTCTCCCCCCCCTCTCTCCCCCCCCTCTCTCTCTCTCCCCCCCCCTCTCTCTCTCTCTCTCCCCCCCCCTCTCTCTCTCTCTCTCTCTCTCTCTCATTGGTAAGTAATCTAGCCCCAATCAAAGGGATGAGAAAGATGGAATAATTTTCTTCACTTCTCAAAAGTAAATGATTTGATGAAATAGCATCGCTTATGCTTACCAGCAAAGAGAACTTCCCCAGTCTTTGTGGGTTTCCTCGGCCGAGTTCGTGGGCCCTGCATCAATGGTCGTTCTTGCGGTAATAGCAAATAATTCTTTGCTTCGTCCACAAGATCACGACAAGCCTGAAAACAATAATGGATCTTTTATAAGCAAAGTATCATAGCTGTACTTCAAGCATAAATCCACTTTTTTTTTATAAGTATTTGCAATATACTGTACTATGTAGTTGGTAGACACATTACCTCATCACTCTTAATGAGCAGATCCGAGCCCACAGTTCCGACCAAAAATTTCGGACTCAGCAGAGGCAACCTCACATTCTCTAAAACCTTGCAGAAAAAAAAAAAAAAAAAAAATTAACAACCCCAAGCTTTGATATATCATTAATAACCAATGTTTAATTGCACATCAATTCAAAATTCTTAAATGTATTACAAGAAATAAATAAATTACTATTATACTTACTTGTGCGAGATAAGGCCTCCTTTCAGTGACATTATACTTGACCCAAGCCATCACTGCGTTGAACACCTGTTCTTCAGACCTCACATTTAATTCGTCACTAGAAATTATATCCATCAGTTGATTAACTGGTGATTCCATAAATTCTTCACTTTCCATCACCTAGAAATACAACGTAATAATTAATTGTATGAACATAATTTATTCATGAGTTTCCATATATATATATATATATATATATACTATCAGACCTCACACTATGCTACTTCATTGTGCACAAAATTTCACATTTACACGAATAGGTAAGATATCCCGGCATTTGCCAAACACATCCATGATTCACGATAGCCCAATTTGAAAAGCCTGCCCTATCATGTGCCAGTGTCTGAAGAGGGCCTGGGAACCTATTTCCCCCCAAAGACCAGTTATTTTGTCCTGCATGACGGTTAAGGAACTTGTGTTCAGTGAGGTCTGACTGTATATAAGATCTGCTATTAATCTACTTGAAAACATCTTTCATACACATCCATTTACCAAGGGCTTTTCCCCCTTACAAGGGAGATAGCCAAAGTAAAAGCTATAAATCTTCTCCCACCTATTTCACCCCCACATACTCCACTCCCACCCCTCTCTCTTTTCTTGGCTCCTGGATGACAGGTCATCACTGCATCTCACCCACTGCCCTGAGTCAGAAGCAATGCAGCAAGACAGCACTTCCACAGCAAGGTAGCTTCATTTAATTGGCAACCCCCCTCTCCATCCCCTCATGCAGAAAAGGGGAAGACAGGGAAAAATCCCTTCAGGCTGCATAAATTTATTTCTCACACATACTCCCTCACCCCCCATCCCCCACCCACTCCACCTCATGCATCACAGCATCATCCATACACAACTATTCTCCATTCACCCAAATCTTCTGTCCTCTCTCATCCTTCCTCAACAGACATTCCACTTTTTTCCAATGCCCCCTTTTACCCCATCCATCCATCTCATCCTTAATCACCCCCTCTTGTTCACTTCATTCACCTCTGCCTTTCAAACCTTTTACTAATCTTTCTTCACTCATTCTTTCCATGTGTCCAAACAATCCCAATAATTTTTCATCAACTGCATCTCCCAACTCCTTTTCTAACCCCACTCTCCTCACCTCCTCATTTCTCACTCTATCCAGCCTTCATACAATCTCCTCTTAGCGTCCATTCCCAAATGTCTATTTCTCATTACACTTTTTAATCCCCCAAGGCATTTACTTGCTTCTCTTAATCTACACTCGACCTCCACCTCCACTCCTCCCTTTCCCACCACATTTGCCCCCGAGTATCTAAAACTATCCACTTCCTCCAGCCTCTCTTCCTTAATACTCGCTTCCAATTTGTGGCCATCTTCTCCTCTTGTACATCTCATCACCTCACTTTTACCCACATTTATCTTCAACTTCCTTCTTTTGCACATCTTCCCAAACTTCATCAATAACTTCCTTAATCCCTCCTCTGATCCTGCTACAAGCAGTGTCATCAGCAAACAACAACAACTGGCTTATCTCCAATTTATCTCCATTTTCCTTAACCATCTCCATCACCTTTGGCTTTACCTCCTGCACTACCCCCATCCATATATACATTGAACAGCCATGACAACATGATACCTTTACCTCAAACTACAATGGAAATAAGCTTACAAGCTTTTTTGTGTTATCCTCGGCATTTGTCATTGTTATTTCGAACTATGAGTTCTTTTCATTACCTGCACTTCATGTATATTGATTCAATACCAAATAAAATTCAATTCAAGTATCTCCATTTCTAATTCTAACACAGGCTCTACTACATACATACATACATATACCAAAGACTTTTTCCCCTTTGCACGGGGGATAGCCAAAAAGAAAAAGGCACAGAAACCACTCCCACCCATTCCATTTCCTATATATTCCACTCCCCTCTACCCTCCTCCCTCCCTCTTATCTTGGCACCTCCTGGATGACTGGTCATCCCTGCATCCTGTCCACTGCCCTGGGTCAGAAGCACTGTCGCAAAACACAGCACATCCACAGCAAGGCCACTTCATAAATTCGGCGACCCCCCTCTCCCGTCCCTTCATGCAGAAAAGGAGAAAACAGGGAGAAATCCCTTCGGACTGCGTCAAATTTTTCTCATACATACTTCCTCACCCCCCATCCCCCACCCACTCCCCCTCATGCATCACAGTATCATCCATACACACCCCTTTTCCATTCACCCCTATCTGTCCTCTCCCATCCTTCTTCCACAAACATTCCTCTCTTTTGTAATGCCCCTTTCACCCCATCCACCCATCTCATCCTAGGATGCTCCCTCATATTCACTCCTTCAACCTCTGCCTTCCACACTTCTTTTACTAATCTTTCTTCACTAATTCTAAAACAGGCTCTACTACTCTCATAAAAACTCTTGACTGCTCTCAAAAGCTTTCCTTCTATCCCATATATCTGCAATATCTCCCACAATACCTTCCTATCTATCCTGTCATCGGCCTTTTCCAAATCCATAAAGGCCCAAAAACATCCTTACTGTTTTCTAAAATGTTCTCACATATCTGCCTTACCACAAAAATCTGATCCACACAACCCCTACCTGTCCTAAACCCACACTGTTCCTCACCAATTACTCTCTGTTCCTCTCCTAATCCTCTCAATCAAAAACTCTTCCAAACATTACAACATCTTACCTCTTGAAAATTATGTTGTGTGTATTTGTCTGCAATACGTAACAGGTCCCGGCAGGAATGTGTGTCGGCAAAAGCTCGTATGCCAAGGCAGTTGGATGGATGCAATTGGTCTTTGAGAAATTCACAACAAACATCTTGGATTTCTTGCATTTGTAGTAAACATGCTGAAAGAAATTTCAAAATATTTGTAAGACAGTTTACAATTACCAAAACTCTTAATCACAGAGTTCTCAACTATGGTAGAATTTGTGTGATTTCAGAGGAGTTTGAACCACAAATTTTAAGACTCAAACTGTCAGAATATGGATCTTCCTACAAACTACAATGCAACCTTCCTGATATTACATTTGTTTTAGTGCCAGCCACAAATTAAGCTAACAATAAATATATATTATTCATCCTTTTAGTAAAAGGAGGGGGGGGGGTACAACTCGCATCACTGTACAAGCCCTTCAAGACAGACCACCAAACTCAATACTCCACCCACCACCAGACATAACCCTCATAGGATACAGCCCTCCTCAACCTGATAAAAACCACACTGAGCATGTGCTCAGCATTAAACAATACCAACACAGAATAGGCCTGGTCACGGATTCAAACCACCCAAGGTGCAACCACACTAGAGGAGACACAGAACACCTCATGCTACAATGTCCCACACTAACAACAACTTTGTATATCTCCCGTGAACGAATTGTGGCCAGAGGCGGATGCCAGGTACCTCAAGGTGGCAGGTCTTATTCAAGAGACATTAATCATACATTTCAGATCCATTTATTGAAAAATGTAACAACAAAGTGATGGTCCCACATACTTACCTGCAGGCAAAAGTGTCTGTACATTTGATTCTTCAATGGTTATGTCCGATGTATAACAGAAATTAACTAGAAGATCTACTGCATGTTCATCTATATCCCTGATCGGAACTTCTGTTTGTCTCGCTTCCAGCAATTCTGATGTGAACATAGCATGGAAATAGGGACTGCATGCTGACAAGATGACCCTGAATGAAAAAAAAAATAATAATAATAATAATAATCAAAAACTTAATTTCTGGAAAAAGGGGCTGAAAGGACATATGAGAACTATCATACTACTAATCAGCCATCTACAGGATATTACACAAACTTTATCCAACATCCCCTCCCATTTTCATTTACTTGTAATTATTTCTACAAACATATACAGTATACAAACTCCCGCCTATCGGGAGGCTAGGATGGTGCCCCACACAGAGGACTTTGTAGCGTGGAATTTAATGAACCATGTCCTTGGTTCAACTTTGCTGGTGGCAGGATTTGAACCGCCATCCCCTTGACCTTTGCCGCAAGTAACGACGCCCTAACCTGCTCAGCCACCAAGCTTCCATATATATATATATATATATATATATATATATATATATATATATATATATATATATATATATATATATATATATATATATTAAATTAGTTTTTATCACAAAAATGTCACCGAAATCCTTACCTGTGAGCAAAGATTTTTCTTGAACCTACAATTAGCACAACATCACATAACTCCCTTCTCTTTTGGAGCATGTTAATATTGGCCAAAGCAAGCTTTGGATGTTTATCTGATGTATATCTGAAGGCATTTGGAGACGGAGGCCCAATAAGTGTCGTTTCCCCGCCGACGGCTGTTCCCTCCTCCGCACTGCCACGGCTTAGGCTCGTCTGACCTACGCGTAGGTTCATCATGACTTCTGTCAATCCTTCCATGCTGCAATGTCAATAAAAGAGCTAAATGTACTTTCAACATCTCACAAACCTACATTTCAAAAGATCAATTCATGACAGATAACAAACTTTTACTTCTGTAGTCACACATTAGTAAATCACTGAACGGACTGGAAAAACAGTCATGATATTCAAATTACACTTGAATTTGACATGAAAATACATACCCCCCAAATTCTAATGCACTTCAAGGACAATGGTAATCTAATTCATTTACTTGCCTTGCAGATAAAAACCTTACAAAAACACATGTAAAGACTCTCCATACTGTCAACCATCTGCCCTACCTAACTGGGGAGGGGCTGCGGGTTTCCAGTCACGAAGCCCCAGGGCAACAAATGACCCATATACGAGCCTACTGCAAATTACATAACCTACTGCTAATACTAATGTGATTGCATGGTACAAATTAAAGTTACAAGACACAAACTAGACATCACTATACAATGATTACCAGAAGTGGACCTCAAAGAGAACTGGGCCCCAGGAGATATTTCATAATAATCATACATACATACATACATACATACATATACCTAGGCTTTTTCCCCCTTACAAGGGAGGTAGCCAAAAAGGAAAAGGCATAAAATCATTCCCACCCATTCCATCCCTGAATACACTCCACACCCCTCCACCCTCTCTCTCATCTTAGCACCTCCTAGATGACGGGTCATCCCTGCACCTTGTCCACTGCCCTGGGTCAGAAGCAGTGTCGCAAGACACAGCACATCCACAGCAAGGCTGCTTCATTAAATCGGCGACCCCCCCTCTCCATCCCCCCATGCATAAAAGGAGAAGACGGGGAGAAATCCCTTCTGGGCTGCGTCAAATTGTGCTCACACATATTACCTCGCCCTCCATCCCCACGCCCATTCCACCTCATGCATCACATCATCATCCATATACAACCATTCTCCATTCACCCCTATCTTCTGTCCTCTCCCGTCCTTCCTCAACAGACATTCCCCTCTTCCCCAAAGCCCCCTTCACCCCATCCATCCACCTCATCCTAGAACGTCCCCTCATGTTCACTCCCTCCACATCTGCCTTCCATACCTTTCTTCACTCATTCTTTCCATGTGTCCAAACCATCCTAATACTCTTTCATCAACCCTATCTCCCAACTCCTTTTCCACCCCTGTTCTCCTCCTCACCTCCTCATTTCTCACTCTATCTAGTCTAGTAACCCCCATCATACTTCTCAGACATCTCATCTCAAACACATTCAAACTCCTTCTCTCTTCCTCTCTTATGTTCCATGTTTCTGCCCCATACAGTGCTGTTGGCACAATCACTCCTTCATACAGTCTCCTCTTAGCATCCATTCCCAAATGTCTATTCCTCATTACACTCTTTAATCCACCAAGGCATTTACTCGCTTCTCACAATCTACATTCTACCTCCACCTTTTCCTGCCACATTTGCACCCAAGTATCTAAAACTATCCACTTCCTCCAGTCGCTCTCCCTTAATGCTCACTTCCAGTCTACTGCCACTTTCACCCCTTGTACATCTCATCACCTTACTTTTACCCACATTTATCTTTAGCTTTCTTCTATCACATACTCTCCCAAACTCTGTCACCAACAGTGGTAACACACAGATTCATAATAATCACTACTGAAAAAAATACAATATACACTATTATTATTTTCATAGGATGGAAAATCAGTGAGGTAATGTCTTAATAATTTGTTTATACTTTTGTATATTTTGTTTTTTATTTCAAAGGGTGGGAATAGCTCAAATCTAATCTAATAACTGTCAAGTACGACTCATAACGGTGCTAAGCACTTGACATAAACAGATCAAGAAGATCACAGAGGGGTTTTCACACTTCATATGATAAGCAAACGTGAGACATTAAAATATGGATTATTCAAACATATCAAATCAAAGGTATTAGGTCATTGACATGAGCAGATTAAGGAGATCACGGGAACTTTCACGCCTTATGTCAGATCATTCATCCCAATCAAAAACAGAGTCACTAACAGCTGTTCACAACTAAGATCAGCTTAAAACCACAGGTGTTTATAAAATGTAAGAGTACAGAAGATTGTCATATCACTTTCATTTCTGAGTCAACATGCCTCCTGTCAGAAGATTAAGAAAACACTCCACAAGATTCAGGAATGCAGAGATTACTCTTGGTGTTGCTTAAGACCATGAATCCAACAACTACCTCCATGCACTAGAGTATGACAACTGTTCTGGATGGCAGCACGGACTCTACAACAGTGGAGTTACCTTTGCCCAGTACAGACTTGTTTACTCCAACTGAGTATGAGGTGGCACTGTGCCAAGTTCCCTCCAGCAACAGCAGAGAACTACCCAGAGACTTCTTCAAGGGCATCAAATTGGATGCCACTGCACATCATCTGCCATTTGCAACCAGAACCAACTGCAGTTGCTTGGACAGGCTCAAGCTCTCTTCTGTGATGGCACCTTCCAGGTCATCAACCACCCCTTCATCCAGTTGTTTACTATTCATGCCTACACGGGTGATGAGGAGGGACCCCTGGTTAAACAAGTCCCTTTGATCTTCACATTTATGTCCAGACAAAGCACAAAGGACTACACAGCTGTTTTCCAGGTTATCCAGGACCTGGTTTCCCAGAGGTCTGTGACAAGCATCGTCTTCAACTTTGAGGCTGTTCTGTGGTCAGCTGCAGCAACAGTGATTCCACAAGCTTCCCTCAGAGGATGTAGCTTCTACTGGGGAAGTGCTTTGAGGAAGAAAGTGCAGGAGTTGGGCCTGGCAGTACCTTACAGGACACGAGGTGTGATCTACAACTACATGAAGCTCCTGTTTGCACTTTCCTACATCCCTGATGAGCATATCATCCCATCATCTGATCTATTGGCAGTTGTTGCAACACCTCAAGTAGAACCTCTATCTACTTATATCCATGACACCTGGCTCTCTGGACAACATTGTGCCCCTTGGCAGTGGTGTGCCTTCAAGGAAGCAACCTGTACCAACAATAGTTGTGAAGGGTGGCACAACCAATTGAATTCCAGAGTACAGCATGGAAACTTTCAAATATACCTCCTGATCCAGCTGATGAACCAGGAAGGTGATTGATGAACACAAACTGTGCAGTTACCAGCACAAGCAGACATCACAGGTCCAGAGAAAACTTTTCAGATTCAGGCAACAGTGCAGTGATGGAGAGCTCACAACCAGTACCCTCCTCAATAAATTTTTAGACGTGCGCAACTACATGAATTTAGCAATAGAAAATTAAATATTCACTTCGTAAATTATAATTTACCAACATAATAATGTTTTTCTAGGCAGAAATCAATAACTGAAAAAGTTGGTAAAAGTGATACACTAACAAATGGAGCCACAACAACTGCTTGAGACACCATCTTTGTTTTGACAAATGCAGTGGTCAAAGAAATTAAAGTACAATAAATTTGTCTACCTAACCCATATTTAGTAATACGGTACCTGTAATTCCAGAGGTTATTAGGGTTGTTGTCGTCAGAAATTTTGACAGCCAGTTTTTGGCATCCAAATGGACTGCAAGGTGTAGAGCAGCTCCATAGTATGGTTTTAAAAATACGTAGCATGGTAATGTTACTTGGAGAGGGAGAACACCTGGTACACAGTGTAAATGCCATCATCAAACTGATATTAATGGGAGTTGACAATATAGCATCTCAAACCCATCATCACAGCTGTGTTCAGTGGTATATTTGCTTTTAACAAGGTTTTTCATTGTTGATTTATGCCATGAAAAACATTACATTAATGTATTACAATTTACAAAATGAATATCTAATTTTATATTGCTATATCGTGTAGGTGTGCACTTCTACAAAATAACAAAGCATCTCCCATATCACTGCAGAAATCACTGACCAGCAGTGAAATTTAAATCACAATTCTGATTGTTTATTATTTTATCAAATGAAAATTTTCAGAAATGTAAAAACACACAAAATATAGAGATGCCCCCAAACAAAGTGGCTTGACCCCAATATTCTAACAAACATTTTACTAAATACAAATATATATTGATACAGTATATATATATATATATATATATATATATATATATATATAATATATATATATATGGTATTACTATATAATACTAGCCTCTTCAATACTAGTTAAATATTTGTGCACACAGAAGCTCCTTGACATACAATGTTGCATCACAATACGCACATTATAAAATATAAATTTACAGCTGTTATATTCATTCTCTTTCATCCAGAATGTTTGTAACCACTGAAAAAGTGATCAAGCCTGTTCATAGAATAAGAGGGTCACTCAGCTATAAATACAAAGTAAATATGATCAGGAAGCTGATGTTGGCATCCTCATATGCTCCCTCGCACCTCATGATGCCTACATAGGCGTCACTGTATTCCAGGGGTTAATATATTTACACAGGGGCCCCAGTTCTCTTCATATGCTAAACAATGGATTGGCCTGTTAAGAATGGAACTGCTTAGCCAGTCAGTTTAGGTAACAACAACAACAACAAACGACCCAATATTCTCTTTCTCACTGTATCTACTAACTGATGAGGTCTGCAACTAATGATTAATATACAAAACTTGCATTACCTTTGTTTTTTATTTCAACAATGGATTTTTGTTTAAATCTAGTAGTATTATGATGTTATACCCTTCTAAATAAATAAATGAATAAACGCATACATAAATGTACAATTAGTATATCAATGACGGATACCCTAATTTCTTTTCTTATTATGATCACCCTCCCAATCAAGGCACATCAACATCACTTCACCCCACAAGGTATGTTCTATATTCAGTTAGGTTGCAATTGGGTAGAACAAGGTTACTTAGGACTAGATAGGATAGGTTAGTTGAGACGAAAAAAGGTAGGATGGGTTAGATTAGATATAAAGATAGTGCAAGTTTCATTCTAGTTATCAACTCAACACAGTGTAATCAAACTGGCGATTTCTGTAGCGAAGTGTCATATTAATTTTACAATGAATATTCCTATTTTATTTTTTCCTTAACTTTAGAAAATGAAAATTATAAAAAGTAGGGGAGAAGAAAAATAGTAAGGCTGATTTTTTTCAAAAAAAAAACTACAATTACCTGGATAAGTGTGGATGACAATTTTGATTTGGAAATTTAATTTATTTCTCCCATGGCCATGCTCAATTAAGATCTTATAAATATCATGAGTTAATAATACATGAATAACTAGCCCCAACCTGTATTCCTTCATTTGCCCAACTACAATATGTTACTAGAGGGTGCAACACTACTTGAAAATTAGTTCTTTTATATGTACTAAATGTAGTATCTATCAACTAAACCATAAATATAATTCGTGCTTACGTTTAATTGGTACAGCTTCCTACGTTCTATTACCATAAATAATCTTAAGGGCATTCGGCACCATATACTGATATTTAAACAATTATAAAATATTCCAAATATAGTAACATTACTACGTGGGACTTGGCAACAATGAATAATACGCAATCTGAATGGACGAGTGCTCCATCCATTTTGCCTGTTCGACAATACACTTCATATCAAACGCACAAATTCTCGAGCA
>NC_134816.1:38683829-38691329 GCF_046742065.1 Oratosquilla oratoria
TAATAATAATAATAATAGTAATAATAATAATAATAATAATAATAATAATAATAATAATAATAATAATAATAATAATAATAATAATAATCATAATAATAATAATAATCATAATAATAATAATAATAATAATAATAATAATAATAATTTCTTTACTCGTCCACTCGGAAATGTCTAAATCGGCGAAATAAGTATGTCGCCCGGATTCCCGCTGCTTTTTCTACGCATGCGCAGATCGTAAACAACACGGTCATGGGTCATGGTTATCAGTTACTAACAACAAACCGCCAACACGTGGTCCAAAACAAACTTGAATGCCTGGATCAGCTTAGCAAACGTGCTGGGCAATGACACTTTATTCTGTTGTGTGTGATTATTTCGTGTGGAATATGCCGTGGATTGGAATAATTGCTGTGAAAGGTCCGAAAAGCTCTAGAACATTCGTAGACATGCCAATGGAAGCGTGTATCAGAGATTTTTGGAAATACTGACCATCCTTAGCATTCAATTCTTCCTCTGGGTCAGCCGCCGCCGTTGTCTTCGAGTCTGACTCCGTCCTGTCGGTACATTCCTCGGCTGGTGTGATAGGAGAGGACGTAAATCAAACCACGTCGACACAAGTGGACATGGAAATGCCAATCACTGCCCTAGTTGCGTTTGAACAGCATTGCATTTTGATCCGATTTAGGGAAACGTCAGGAGTCCCACGGTCACGGATGAAAATAGCACTAGAGGTATGGCATCCGTTATTGATATGCTGATGTCTGTAAACCGAAGATATACTTATCTCCCCTCGGAAAAGTAAGTTTTATCGCAAAAAAAAAAAAAAAAAAAAAAAAAAAAAAAATGGTAACAGTCTCATAAACTTTGTAACTTACAAAGGGTTTGATGTGTACTTCTTTCCCTGTCGCATGTCCTGGGTTTACAAATATGGGATCCGCGAAACAATCATAAAAAGGGCATAATGATAATAATAATAATAATAATAATAATAATAATAATAATAATAATAATAATAATAATAATAATAATAATAATAATAATAATAATAATAATAATAATAATAATAATAATAATAATAATAATAATAATAATAATAATAATAATAATAATAATAATAATAATAATAATAATAATAATAATAATAATAATAATAATAATAATAATAATAATAATAATAATAATATTGATAATTGCAAAATAAAAAATATTCATCTGGCAGCAGTCTCTTCCATTTAGGTCCTCATTTATTTGCCAATAACGTCTGCTAAAGATGCATAGACAAAGTCGAAACAGGTCAAGTATGTTTACCTTCAAATAAAATATATCCCAGAATCTCGTACCAACCGCCCACCACAGACACACACACACCTCGTCTACAAAACTCTACACAGCTGCACATCTTCACAGATTCCGCTCCGACTGCGAGATAGATTGCACCCAATGTCCGGAGTCGTCCAACTTTCGCTTCACTTTATATATATATATATATATATATATATATATATATATATATATATATGTATATATATGTATATATATGTATATATATATATGTGTATATATATATATATATATATATATATGTATATATATATATATATACATATCCATATACATCTACACTGAATGGTTCCCAGCGATCAATTGATATTATTCAACCACAAACAACTTTTAATTCCATGCCATCGCATATCTCTCTTGATAGCGCATTGGTTTAAGTCACTGTAACTTTGTTACGGGTTAGCTGGGTTCGAATCCTCGGCTCGTCCACGTTTCAATTTCCAACAAAATGTCTCCATCGAGCGATTCTTCAGTCTCGATTGCGATGGCATGGAATTAAAAGTTGTTTGTGGTTGAATAATATATATATGTATATATATATATATATAAAATCAGCCATAAAATCGATTTTTCGCTAATAACAGCTACCCATTCCCACACCTGTGCGCTCTGTAAATCTCTAATTATCGTCCTTACCTACACTTACCAACAAACTTAGCAATTGCTGGGAAAACATCAATAATCTATATAAATATTATATAATTATATATGATTTTAGTCTCATGAGTTTTTTTTTCGTAGTCCAGACGGCGCATGCACCCGAAATGGGGGTGGGGGAGGGTGAGATATTAGAGACCTTACTTCGCCGCACAAATAGAACTACCCTTAATTAACTAAAAAGGATCCGAATTCAACTTCCTACTTTGTTGTACATTCATGCCGGGCCTTACTCACTTGAATAAGCATGATTGTTCTCACAGAGTATCCAGGTATAGTGTCCCATCACGTCCATCCTGAGCAAAAAGAGGATGAGATGGATTAGCTATGTGTGTAGGACGGACACCAATAGGATCCTCGAGCAATTCCTGTTCAGAGAGCTTGTAAGTGGCCATCCACCTCAAGGAAGACCAAAATTACGCCTCCATGATGTGCGCAAGGGAAGCATGAAGAACCTACAAATAGACCACAAGACCTGGGAACAGACCTCTTCAGACCTGGAGAACCGCCGCAGTCCACACTGGAACACTCCGGCAAGAAGAGGAACTGAGTCCTGCGTGGGAGATAAAGCGCAAACGAAGGAAAGAGAACTTTGTTTTCGGCCTAATGGGAATTACTAATATGCTAACTGCGAGGATGTAGGTTATTTGTTCTCAGCCTTTTTCACTCCATCTCCTCCTTTTATGAATTCTCAACATTCGTGTGTTCCCCTTCATTTTTCTCCCAGCCAAAAAAAAAACATAAATAATACTCGTGATATCATGATAATTTTTCTATGAAGAGAAGTTCTTTGCTTTATTACAAAATTGACAATCACAGTTATTTTGTATTCCATATGCCAGGACAGAGTGATGGAATTTTATTTTTCTTCAGAGTCCTGAAGAAATGTACAATTTGTAGCGTCAGGTCATGCACCTCCACCCTAAAAAAGTAGTCTTGTCGTGTCCTCCAGATTGAGACCCACTTATCTACGAGTAGGTCGTTAAAGCGGGAATATCTTTCAGAACCTCAGCTAGAAGGGTAATATCTGTCGATTATTTAATCATTAGTCCAACACGTGAAACATAACTATGGTCATAAACCACGCAATATTTTTTAGTAAACCCCACAGACACATTGACTATGGTCATAAACCACACGCGTAGACATATCATGGATCCATATATGTAGATAATTACACTCGTGGTGTAAAATCAGTGACCTCTGCACATTCATATTTGCTCACATTACTCAAAAAAAACACACACGCAGGTGGGGAAGCAACCTTACTCAGGTCAATGACACATAGAATTAGTGGTTTCGGCTTTGAAAAAATTGGGAGGGAAGTGTTTGTTTACAGTCCAAATTGTTGATTTTTACGTTACAAAATGCCAATTTTGATTTTTTTTTCTTAAAGCAAGGTGAGGAATCTCATTAGTGAACTTGATTAGGGTGATAGTGAGGCCAAAATATTGAATAATTTAATTAATTTATTACGCCAAAAGGTAACATAGTACATAGCCATGAGGCCGAGATTCTGGTATTCACAAATGTTCACATTTCTCTGAATACGCTACATATATATATATATATATATATATATATATATATATATATATATATATATATATATATATATATATATATATATATATATATATATATATATGAGAGAGAGAGAGAGAGAGAGAGAATTGGTTGGGGAAGGGCAAACGAAGATGTGTTGGGAATAGAGTCAATTGCCCTAACGTTGCGACCAACTTGGTCTTCTGAAGAAGAAGACCAAGTTGGAACGTTAGGGCACCAAGGTGGTCGCAACGTTAGGGCAATAAACCCTATTCCCAACACATCTTCGTTTGCCTTTCCCCAACCAATTCTCTCTCATTTGTCTTAGATATTATATATATATATATACATACATATATATATATATATATATATATATATATATATATATATATATATGTATATAGTCATCATCACTCAACACATGGATAACGCATGAGAATATCATCTTGACTACAAATGTCCATTAACATAAGTCCTTGCGGTATAAAGTCATTGGTGGTCAAAGAATGACTAACACAGACAAGGCAGACTTCTCAGGCTTAAAGAAATTCTTTGAAGAAACAGACTAGGAGGAATTCATGAATACCAGTGGGACTATGAGGAAATGAGGAATATTTCTATACTCTTACAATCTGGGAATAAACAGACATTTGTCGAATATAAGTGGAAGGAAGATGCGGAAGCAAGACTAGATCAACAAAAGATGTGAGATATATGTACAAAAAAGGAATCTGTTTGGGTAGAATGGGGAAGGAGAAGAAACAAAAGAACAAAGGAAGCTTACAAACGAGCTAGAAATGGCTATACAAGAATCCACGTACAAGAGGAGGAAAGGAATTTTGAAAATAAAGGCACAAGTGAACTTGTAAATTGAAACACGTAGAAAAAATCCAATTGATAGTGGGTGATGAGGTCGTTCAGGAGACCTCAGCTCAGGCAGAAACAATGAATGAAAGTTTCCGGCGAAGTGAGCAAAAATTCGGGTTTAGAAAATCTATGTGTGAAAGTGAGGAGAGTGCTTATTCTTCTGGGGTTGCTGGATGTGAGAAAAAATTCAGGACCTGACGGGATCTCAAACTGGATACTTAGGGAATGTAGAGAACAACTGGTGGACAAGATTCACAGTTTTATCATATGCATGTTTATTAAAAGAGGGAACAGTGCCACAGGATTGGAGAAAGACCAATGTGGTACCAATTTACAAAGACGGAAAAATAATGAGGCACCCTTGAACTATAGGCAGGTATCATTGACCAGAAGAATAGTGAAATTATGTGAAAGTATTGTAAAAGATTGATGGGTCAAATATTTTAGATGAACATTTTGACAGCCAATTTGGCTGTAGATCTGAAAGGTCAATGTGTTAAACATTCTAAATTTTTACTCTGGAGTGATTGATGCTCTACAACAGAGGGAGAGCTAGGTGGCCTATGTGTGCCTCGATCTTGAGGAAGGTTTTTGATGAAATACCTCACAGATGACTTGAGTAACTTGAGCATATTTTAGAACTAGGAGGATGGACGAGGGATTTCTTTGAAGGGAAGACACATGAGAACAACTCTAAAACATGTTAGGATAGAGAACAGTGACCAGCAGTGTTCCACAGGGTTCAGTGCTAGCACCTATAATGTTTCTTATCTATACTAATGATATGATGACAGGTACAGGCAGGTATGCTAATATGTTTGCAGATGATGCAAAAACGAGACGAGTGAAAAACGAGAAGGGCTGTAGGCTGTCGCAAAAATATCTAAACTATATTCGGATAGAATAAGGAATGGAAAATTTATTTTAATGGCAAAATTGCAAATTATTGGAAATGAACAATAGCTGGACAGTACCATCTTTGAATTATTCCTTGGGAAGTGAATCTATTACAAAACAAAAGAGGAGAAATCTTTGGGAATACTGACAAAGGACAACCTGTCACCTGACAGACATATTAGCTTAAATAGTTGAATATAGATTTTGAATCACTTAAGAGGGATCTAAACGTTTATGGTGTACATATTCATGCCCACATTCACCCAAAGTTATTGGGAAATATTCACAGCCGGTTAATCAGTCGGTCGGTCGATTCGCATTCTCGGCTGGTCTATTTTGACCACCTGGAATCGGGTACACCCCTGCAGTATATATTTTAGTGGACGGCAACAAATATCAGTGTAGATCTCTCTCTCTCTCTCTCTCTCTCTCTCTCTCTTTCTTTCTCTATTAACGAGGCAAATATTTTCTCCACTGTAGTCCTAATTTGTTTTTCTCATTTTCTGACAGAAGTCAAATAGATAAAACTGAGTTTTTTATAACTTTCCGTTCATCGCCATAGAAATTGGATCGTAAATCAACGAAACCTGAGAAATGCAAAATAAAAGTTAGCTTAAGAGTGGAGAAATTTCGCCTTGTTTAGAGAAACGGGGAGAACGAATATCCTTCCTTTTGAGCGATGAGAGACCACCACGAAGCTCGCGTCGTGACGTCTCCCGGATGGTGGCAGAACAAGCTGTTCCCCCGAACTAGGCTGTCCTGTATTAATTCATGATTGAGTTCGTAGAGGGAGTGCAGCGGCCGGTGTTCGATGCCGGCCGTCTGGGCCAGCACGCCAGAGATATAGGCGTCATCGACCCAGAGGAACGGTGACTTGAAGGAGGCCTCATAAAGTCGTGGCACGAAGGTTGTGGGGAAGACGAAGGCGCTGCCGGAACAGTAGGTCGGGTAGGTCTCCAAGGGCCATTCTTCTTGGGTGACGCACCATTTGGAACAGCCTTTACCGCGGAGGACGGGCATGTCCCACCACACGGCGCACATTATTCGATTGATGTCCTCTCCCGGGACTCCGTCGAGGTAGTGCAGGAAGTCGACTAGGGCGAAGATGTTGATGATCATGTCGTCGTCGCTTTTGAGGACCCATCGGGGGTTCATGCAGTTGTCCCCGAGCCACTGGAGCGCCGAGATGCCCTAAGGAGGTAAATCAAAAGAAATATATTGTACTTCGTTCTCTATAAACATAATTTTCCTCGTCGACAATATCACGCCGATGAGGTGGAGTCTAAGAGGGGGTGAAGGGGGGATTTAATGAGGGCCGTAGGATTGAGGGAGAGTAGGTGTTAAAAATTATATAAAGAAATAAGGAAACGACGCTCCTAGGAAAGAGGTTAGACACAAGATAATCAAAATAGAGATATGGAAATCTACAATATTTCTGAGTAGAGACGAGAGGAATGCAAAATGGAATTCTGTCTACTCCATCATAGTGTTTAAAAGCTAATTGGAAAGATAACACAAATGCTGTGGAAAGTGGTGAACATTGTTTCCCCCTTTCAGAAAGAGAAACCGGGAAGACCCATACAATGATGGACCAATTTTGTTTCCAAGTGTTTTATGTGAAATGTCAGGAGAAACTATCTAAGATGGACCAAACGCCCAGGAAAAGTATTGATATAAGGAAAAATATAATGTTTGTCTCATTCTCTGATGATGCTCTGCCAAGGAAGGAATTTTGCAATGGGAGTATTTTTGCTGTACAAACCAGATGCGTTCTGATTACCATTGCCATTCGTAGGTAGATATGTGGATTGATATAAAAGCGGTTGTTATATTATACTGATCTTTGTACTTTAGTGGGTCTGTGAAAAGTTAGACTCATTTTTTGGCAGCCTCTCCCCAACCAGCCACTGTTGCCAAAGAGCGAGTTTGCTTTTTCACAGACCATTTGGAACAAGGCCGTTCCATGGTACGGTTGGACTGGGTTACCTTGTAGGAAAGATTCTTGTAGGTATCGACAAAGTCCGTCTGTATAATGTCGTGGTATTTCTCGCTCTCTTGATCAATGACCCTCTGTTCCCAGCCCGTGGTCGCTGCCCCGAAGACGAAGACAACCCGGTTTTTTGTGACGTTGTAGTACTTCGGATTGCCCCAGGTGTCCCGGATGAGGTGACGGGCTTCAGTCTTCCTGAC
>NC_134816.1:38696329-38701329 GCF_046742065.1 Oratosquilla oratoria
ATGGTGCGTGACGGCGGGGTCAAGAGGAGGTGATTTCTGGAGGTCCTTAGTCACAACCCACAAGGGTAGGCGGTGTAGGCCCAGTGGTCGCCCTGTGGTGAAATAAAGGAGTAGCACACGCAGCTCGGCGGCAGCCTACAAGACTGGTCAGCCCAATTCAAAGTCCACTCAATTCACTCCATATTGATAGAGGGCTAAAACAAAATACCTTAGAATAGGCTCCCTGAACCTAGCCAGGTTGGGGAGCCACCCCATCAAGGTCACACAAATGCGGCATGAATAATCATTATAAAAGTAACAAAACAACAGGGAGAGAGCAGCAGACCTCCTGAAACCAAAGTCCTCTTGTTGGACGTTATCAAGAAACCTGGGAACCGCAGTCAGTGACTGCAACCCCGACCCCACTAAGCGACATTGCATTTCCGAGCTTATACAGCCCTGCTATTCATCAACGTGACCCATACCAAAGTGGACCCTGACTTGGACTACCCAGGATTCTTGGTCCTCAAGTCTACCAATAACGAATCAATAACAAAGAAATCTCCCATAACAGTATACAATGACTTTGGAGACACACGCAGAACTCCCCATGATTTGTGGTCACAGGGAGAAACCCGAACATTGGAACCAGAATCAAGAACTCAGTACAACAAAGTCAAAGCCTAACAACTGTAGTTGACACCTCAATATCAGCAACACCGTACGAAATGTTAACACCAATGTGAGAGTAGTTCACATTCTATCCCTGCGATACCACACAGAGGAAATAATGGAGAATGTAATAAGACGATCAAAGGTAATAAAAGAAAATTGGATCGAGAATACCATAAGCTGTACAAAAATTAATACCTCCACATTAATAGTGACATCCAGTCAACCGCAACTTTCAGCCTGCCTAACCGTAGATTACTGGAAATATAAAATGAAGAACTATTATCCATGCCCACCCCGCTGCTTTAACAATCAGTGCTTTGGACACACAAGACAACAATATCACCCCCTAAGTGTACCTGTCCACTGCTCAGCCCTCACACGTGGTACCCCATGCGCAGACTCCAAAATCTTCTTGCATGCTCCACATACTGTAAAATGTACCAGTTTGAAAAGTAATACTTTGTCTCAGATGCTCGAAGCACATAAGCTTCACCCCGGAGACGAGTAAGATCTAAGATAATCAGATTTGGAAAAATGTACGCGGAAGCACTAGGATCCGTCAGACGAAGCACCCCTTCGCCAACAATAGTTTCACCCAAACGTCCACACCAAAAGAGACCACTAGTATGATAAAACAACTCCCTGCACTAGACTCTATACACTTATATATATATATATATATATATATATATATATATATATATATATATATATATATATATATATATGTGTGTATATATATATTCGTGAAGAGCTGGTGTCCAGGAACCATTTTTTGGGGGGTGGGGGAGAAAGCACACACTGAACTCGCCGTTTGAAGCTGATTACTACGTTACAAGGGAACAACGGACAGGCTGTAGAGGATTTGTTCATCGCGACAGAAATGTACATTTTTGTCTGTGACTTGTTTGTGTTAGTTAATGGTGCAGTCGTTCTGTTTTGGTGGTTAGTGGGGTTGTGTCTTTACGTGCGTTTATTTCTTTGCCATGTTATTATAAATGACCAGTTTTACGTTAATGGTCGTTTCGCTGGACGTTCTGTCAATTGGACACTTGGTCCATCCGTGGTATATCATTCCTATGTTTATTCGTTCTCTTTGTGGGTTCCTTTTTTATGGACAATTTTTTAGTTTAAAAGTGTCATTTGTTATTCTATTTCATATTCATACTAATATGGATATGTGAACTGTGTGATATGCTGCCCATCAGGAATTATTATTATTATTATTATTATTATTATTATTATTATTTTTTTTTTTTAGTGAGTGAGTGAGCGGTGTAGTTGATTTTGTTATGTGGAGTTCTTTCCTTAGTCGTGTGTTTATTCCATTCTATATTGTACGTATCAGCTTGATGTTAAGGAGTGTTGTGAGTATTGACATGTGGAGATACTTTTGGTCCATCGTTTTTTTTTTTTATGGATTTTTCTGCGTTTATTAACTTCTTCATTATACCTTTTGTTCCCTCGCATTCCGGGCGATGAATAGTTAAATTATATTTAGACTAAAGGTATTTAATCGCATTGTTTTTGTCACATTTACGTTTAGTCCAGAAATTTAATTTTCCATTTCCTTTGATACCGATACTGACTTGTGAATTATGCAATATGGTGTCCATCTGGAAGTAATTTCGGGTATTTTTGGTTATAAAATGTTTGATTCTTGTGACTGAATGTTCTAGTTTTTTGTATTTTTCTGGAATGTAACGGGTAATGGCGGTTACCTAACCCAGTGGACCAGGTATGCCCTTTTTATAGATCTTGTATTCCTGCCGCTGTATTATCCTGAAGCCGAACCCCGGACGGGATTCGAAACGTAGGGATAAAATTCAAACGATGAGTCCAGTGTGTGCTTTCTTACAAAAAAAAAAAAAAAAAAAAAAAAAAAAAAAAAAAAATATATATATATATATATATATATATATATATATATATATATATATATATATATATATATATATATATATATATATATATATTTCCTCTTGTTTACCTGTTGCTTTGCATGGGAAATTCATGATAGTCTTCAGCGACGTGTGGAGTAGGAGGAATATCTGAAACTGTCTTTCAGTAATTCTTTTTAATTATCACAAAATGTCTTATCTTTATCTATTTATTTTCTTTGTCTTGTTCTTGCTTCCTTTCTTCTTATCTATTTTCTTCTTACAGTATATACATTTCTACTAAAAAATAAATTTAAAAGAAATTTGTTTTCTTATTTGAAGAATACCATATACTACTTCTTTTCTTATGTTCTATATATTTCTTTTCTGAAAATGAGAAGAAAAAAGAGATTATTTGATATTTGCTTATCATGACCACTTGGGTTTGTAAAGAGATGATTTAGAGGTTTTGTTATGTCCAGAACCAGACGATTTTATTCACGAAGTGTCCGAGGACATTTATAAATACCCCTGTCCCGAATCTCACCCCCTCCCCCCGCTCGGATGTTGTGTATATGAAAAAAGTCTTAACTGGAACACAAACCCACACGGGTCAAGAGAGTCCTTAGGTTCGAGAAAGTGGTTTTTTTTTTTTTTTTTTTTTTTTTTTTTTTTTTTTAGATTCTGTGCACAATCTTCAGCGTTGTGGATTAAGAAATTATAAATATATTTTTCGAAACGTCGATTACAGTCGTGGAGTACTTGGTGCTTGCTTCACACGACTCGGTGGCGCAGTGGTTAAAGTTCCCGGCTGCCACTACGGCGGCCGGGGTTCGAATCCCACCCAGGGCTGAAATAATTTCAGTATCGCTGCGCTGTGGGTCGTTGCTCGAACTCTCGTGGGCGGGAAGTTGTGTGTGTGTGTGTGCATGTAAGGTCACAGCATTAGCCATAGATCGGTCATGTATGAGTTCCGTGCTCTCTTACGGAAGGGAAATAACTGTTGGTCACAAGTCCAACACGTGATCCAAGACCATGGTGAATCACACACACACACACACACACACACACACACACACACACACACACACACACACACATACACACACACACAAACACACACACCTGCTTGATGGTTTTCAGAGGTCATAGGAGTAATTTAAGAAACTAGCCAATACAAGTGTACGTCTAAATGATATGAAGAAACATTTTTCTATATAAATTCATAAATATGTGGAATAGCTTAGAAGGCGATATAGCCCAAGCTCAAACAATAAACGAGTTAAAATCTAATTATGATAATTGGAAATCAAGGATATAAGTTAAGCTGGAACTATATATCAATTTGAATCTAGGTACGTTAGAAAATTAGAAAATAAGAGACGGGACCCGACAGCAATTAGGTTAATACACACACACACACACACACACACACACACACACACACACACACACAAATGTTTCTTCTTATTACGTGTTTTGCCGTTTTCTATTGGCTTCTTTATCTATTGATGAAGTTTATTTGCTCATCTGTTTGTTTGTTCGTTTGATTATCTGTATTTGTATTTATTCGTTCATTTGTTCTTATTCATTATTTGTCCATTGGTAATCACTGTGTTTTCGTCACCTGTCCGTTTCCACGTTTAAGTTTTCAGTGTTGAATAGGTTTCACAAAGATCAGCTTTCACAATTTTCAACAGCTTTCACAATGTTCAACAATCTTCACAATTTTCGACAACTTTCACAATGTTCAACAATCTTCACATTGTTCATCACTGTTCATAATATTGGACATCTTTCTCAACATTGAACATCTTTTACAATATTTAACACCACACTGTTGAACATTATTCACAATGTTCAACATCTTTCACCATGTTCAAAATATTTCACAATGATTAACAGTTTACACTGTTGAACATCTTTCATAATGTTCAAAATATTTCAAAATGTTTAACATTTCACAATGGTGATCGTCTTTCACAATGTTCAACATCTTTCACAATGCTCAACATCTTTCACAATGTGCAATATATTTCACAATGTTTTACAGTTTTCACAATTTTCAACACTATAATAATGAAATTTTTTCACAATATTGAACACGTATCACGATGTTCAAAATATTTCACAATGTTAAAATTTTTTCACAATGTTTAACACTTCACAATGTTAAAAAGCAGTTTTCACAATGTTGAAACCCCATCGCAGCACAAAGTGGGGTTCTCTTGTGGTCCCTGTTATCAAACTTCACTTTTATCTATTTCATTTTCGTTATTGTTCAAAATTGGATGAAGACTGAAATATAAAAATAAATATAATTGTGGGAGTGGTCTCTAGGCATGGGGAAATGTTACGTGACTGAGGTCCGTAGGGGCGTTGCAAAAAAAAAAAAAAAAAAAAAAAAAAAAATCCATATAAAAAAGAAGAAGAAAAAAAAGGCTTCCAAAGAAATTTCAATAATAT
>NC_134816.1:38713829-38718829 GCF_046742065.1 Oratosquilla oratoria
TTTTCTAGGTTCTGCGTGATTTTGTCAACGCCATAAATACATAAGTACATTTGATAAATATGAAATTAGACAGGAAAGGACGAGAAGGAAGGTAAAGGTGGAAGTTGAAGCGGATATTCCATCTATGTCAACGATACAAAGAATTTTTCGTACAATTACTCGGTTCTTAGTTCCCAAATTTGATTGAATTTATTTTTTCTTTAAAAAAATCTTAATTCAATTTTATATGAGAATTACGAACAACAAATTAGAGCAAAAGCGAAGAAAATCTTCTAGTTTTCATAAATGGATCTTAAAAATGTCGATATGACGTCACGTCGCTTGCAGCTCTACAAGACGACATGGCGTCATTCATAAGTTTGGCCTCAAAGCGCGTCAATAGAACACATAGATCTTGCAAGACGCCCAAGACAAGAAAAGAAAAAGCTGGGGCATATTTTATGTCATCATCTGGGGGGGTTTTGATGCCGGTATCTGGGGATTTTGACGCCGCCCTTTCCCCAGTCATGATTATTTCTGGGGAATTAGTTACCGGATCGCTGGTAAGGAAGAGGGACTGAGGTGGGAGTTACTGGGAGGTGGTCTCCGACCGGGACGTATCCTCCTGCGGCATCAGCAGTGAAGGTGAGAGAGATGACGTTGCCATCAGGAGCGGTGTACCTGTTGGCAGGGGAAGGAGAGGGGGTCAGTGACAACAGCGACAAGAGGAAGAAGAATAAGAAGGCGAAAAAAAGGAGAAGAAGAAAAAGAAGAGGAGGAGAAAGAAGGAGAAGAAGAATAAAAAAGAAAAGGAAGAAGAGGAAGAAGAAAAAGACGACGAAGGAGAAGAAGAAGGAAAGGAAGAAGGAGAAAAAAAGAAGATGATGAGGAGGAAGAAAAAGACGAGGAAGAAGAACAAAAAGACGAAGAAGAGGAAGAAAAAGGAAAAGAGGAAGAGGAAAAAAGGAGAAGAAGAAAAAGAAGAGGGAGAATAAACAGAGAAAAGAAGAAAAGGAATGAGAAGAGGAAGAAGAAGGAGAATAAGAAGAAAGAGAAAACAACAACATCAACAACAGAAACAACAACAATAAAAATAACAAATAACCCCTTTTACCATCGAAGTCAGGGGGGTGGGTACCACGGAGATGAATAAGATCGTCTGACGGCAGGAAATTGGCTGACCTCAACTATTTTATTATAATTCAATCCTCGACTTTATACACATCTTTTGAGCAACTGAGATTTTTGAGTTTTTTATTTGCGGTTGTACAAGGAAAGACATCGCTAATCTATATTCCTCTCTCTCTCTCTCTCTCTCTCTCTCTCTCTCTCTCTCTCTCTCTCTCTCTCTCTCTCTCTCTCTCTCTCTCTCTCTCTCTCTCTCCTTTTCCACCTTCACTTCTTCTGTCTCCAGCTTCACCTCCTTCTCGTCCTCCCTCTCTTCCCCTTCCATATTCCTCCTCTTCCTCCTCCTCTTCCTTATTTCACCCGCCTCTTCTTCCTTTGCTCCATCCTGTTCTTACCCCTCCTTCCGCCTCCTTTTCCTCTTCCTCTTCCTCCTCTTCCTGTTCTTTCTCCTTTTTCTTACTCTTCCTCCCTTTTCTCTTCCTCCTCTCCCCCTTCCTCTTTCAGTTCTTGCTCCCTTTTTCCTCCTCCTCCTCCTTTTTCTCTTCCTCCTCTTCCCATATCTTCCTTACTCTCACCTCTCTTCTTCCCATCTCATTTCCTCTTCTGTATTCCCCCTTTTCTCTCTCATTTATATTCTTTCCCTTCGACCACTTTCTCTTCATTCCTCTTCCTCCACATGTCCCTCCTTGTCCAAGTATTCCTTGTTTCCCTCCTTCCCACCTTCCTCTTCCCCCTCCTCATTCCCTTCCCCTCTTCCTCCACATGTTCCTCCTATTTCTCCTACTCCTTATTTCCCTCCTTCCCACCCTCCTCTTTCCCCATCCTCATTCCCTTCCCCTCTTCCTCCACATGTTCCTCCTTGTTCTCCTACTCCTTATTTCCCTCCTTTCTACCCTCCTCTTCCCTCTCCGCCTCCTCACCTCCAACCTCCGGCAGTGTTCTGTCCATCGTACTGCTTTCCCTCCTCGTTGCGGGAGATGCCGTTGCCAGTTTCGAAGTTGAAGGAGTAGGTGCCGTCGCTGTTGAGAGTTCTGTCGTCCTTGAGAATCGGGATGGGCGTGTACGAGTCGCCGACCACGACGGCGATCAGGCAGGCCACCTGCAGAAGAAAGTGGAGACCGGGGTGTTGGTAAACAGGGGCTCGACGTTAAGTGAGAAAGTGGAGACAGGATTGCTAGTTAACAGATTCTCGACGTTAAGTGAGAAAGTGGAGACAGGGTTGCTAGTTAAGTGCGTCTCGACGTCAAATGAGAAAGTGAAGACTGGGTTACTAGATAACAGATGTTCGACGTTAAGTAAGAAAGTGTAGATCGGGATGCTAGTTAACAGTAACTCGACGTCAAGAGAGAAAGTAAAGACCGGGGTGGTAGTTAACAGTGAATCGACGTCAAGAGAGGAAATGAGCACTGGGGTGTTGGTAAACAGTGACTCGACGTCAAGTGAGAATGTGGAGACAGGGTTGCTAGTTAACAAACTCTCGACGTTAGGTGAGAAAGTGGAGACCGGGCTACTAGATAACAGATTCTCGACGTTAAGTGAGAAAGTGGAGACTGGGGTGCTAGTTAACAGTGACTCGACGTCAAGAGAGAAAATGGGTACTGAAGTGTTAGTAAACAGGGCTCGACGTCAAGTGAAAAAGTGGAGACCGCGTTGCTAGCGAACGGTTTCTCGACGTTAAATGAGAAAGTGGAGACCAGGGGGCTAATAAAGAGCGTCTCTACTTCAGGTGAGAAGTTGATGGCCGGGGTGTTACAAACAATGACCCGACATCAAATGAGAAGGTGAATCTTCTTTGAGGCACATTGGTTTCGCTAATCTGAGGTAAATTGCCTGTCGTCACCTGTAATGAAATAAGCACAGGGACCATGAGATCCATCTTTCTAAGTTGAATAAAATCACCTGATGTCAATGGCTGAACAGAGTTCAAAGAATACCTTTCAGACCCACAGTTAAAACGCAACGAAATTTTTATAAGTAAATCTCCCATTGAAGAAATCGCACACCTGATGCCTATGAATAGCAGACATGACGTAATCAACCGACACGTGTTTTCGAGTCTGTGGATCTCATGGTTATGCAGAAAGTATTAAAAAAAAAAACAGAACCAGTTCAGAAACTACTGCGATAGAGATATTGTTAAAATTCTTTCTATAATCCCCAGTGTGACCTCTCCACTTGCTTACCCTGAAGGAAATGTGAAGTGTACTTTTGATAAAGCAAAAACGAGTTCTTAAGAATACTTAGTTGTTGTTTCTTTTATTCTTATTACAAGGCATGCTATTGTTATCAGTTACTCCATCGCTTAGTTTCATGTAAAATGTTTTACTCTGAGATCATACCCTTTTGATACGCGATGATATATCATTCTAATGATTTAGATAACAGATTTTTTTTCTGCTTAGGAAAAAATTTAATAAGTAGATTTCTACCATTTTTTCACACATAAGCTTAAAATGACAATGGAGACTTTGAGCAAATATTTTTTTTAATATTTTGGGGTATAACAGTGATCACATTTGAAATGTAAAATTTAAAGGGAAATACACATCGTCAGTTTCAAAGGGTTTAAAGAAATGCTGCAAGTTTAGAAAAGGCTACACAATTATTTTACGATTATTCAGTTTTGTAAGTAGAGTTATAGTTCTTTCAACACCATTTTGTTCTTTCAACACCATTTTAACCATCAAAAGGCACGAGGTTACTGATAATCGAATAGAATCATTTTGCATTAGGTATGAACAGGTAATTTCTATGGACACCACTTAAATCGCAACAGACCTCGCGGACTTTCTCCGGATTCCCAAAATTTTGAGAAGAGTACACTTACAACGATAAGACGGTTCATGTTGATGAATGCAAGAGAGCTCCTCGAGGGATCGTACAATGGAACTGATGCCGAACTGGAGCCGAGGCTCCTATTTATATGAGGTCCTTCACAGGGCGAGAGTCTCTCTGTAATTGTCTTCGCCATGCTGCGGTTAAAGGTGGAGGGGGAGGGCGGAAGGAGCTTCTGAGGGAACTTGAGGAATGTGAGAGGCCAGGGGCGGAGAGGGACTCTCAAGGGCGTGGGAGATCATGGAATAACTGGGGCGAGAAATGGGTGTAACGAAGGCAAGAATGCAATTCTTTCTCAAAAAGTCCTTTCCCCCGACCCTACCCCCGTTGACATCACAGACGCTCCACGAACCTAACCTATTCTTACCAAACTTAACTTAACCTAAGTTAGTCCAACCAAACCAAACCTAACCTAACCCACCCCAATATCCAACCTAACTCGCCCCAGCCTTACTGAACCAAACCGAACCCAACTTAACCCATCCTTGTTCAGACTAACCTAACTTCCTTTACTTATGTAAGGACAACAACATATGATGTCAAAGTGGGAAGCAAGGATCCCCGCGAAAGAATTATGTATCTGCATAGAGACTCTCATGAGAATGTAATTATGAATTTTACTAAAGTGCGCACTGTCTTCAAGTTTGCCATCTCCTGTGGTAATTTTGCATTTATATATATATATATATATATATATATATATATGTATATATATGTATATACATATATATATATATATATACATATATGTATACATATATATATATATATATATATATATATATATATATATACATATATGTATACATATATGTATATATATATATATATATATATATATATATATATATATATATTCATCTACATATACCAACGCTTTTTCCCCCTTACAAGGGAGGTAGCCAAAAAGGAATAGGCATAAAATCATTCCCACCCATTCCATCCCCTGAATACACTCCACACACCCCTCCACCCTCCCTCTTATCTTAGCACCTCCTGGATGACGGGTCATCCCTGCACCTTGTCCACTGCCCTGGGTCAGAAGCAGTGTCACAAGA
>NC_134816.1:38723829-38728829 GCF_046742065.1 Oratosquilla oratoria
GCTGACCTCAACGATTTTATTCTAATTCAATCCTCGACTTTGTGCACATCTTTTGAGCAACTGAGATCTTTTAGTTTTTTTGCGGTTGTACAAGGAAAGACATCGCTAATCTATATTCCTCTCTCTCTCTCTCTCTCTCTCTCTCTCTCTCTCTCTCTCTCTCTCTCTCTCCTTTTCCACCTTCACTTCTTCTGTCTCCAGCTTCACCTCCTTCTCTTCCTCCTTCTCTTCCCCTTCCATATTCCTCCTCTTCCTCCTCCTCTTCCTTATTTCACCCGCCTCTTCTTCCTTTGCTCCATCCTGTTCTTACTCCTCCTTCCGCCTCCTTTTCCTCATCCTCTTCCTCCTCTTCATGTTCTTTCTCCTTTTTCTTCCTCTTCCTCCCCTTTCTCTTCCTCCTCTCCCCCTTCCTCTTTCAGTTCTTGCTCCCTTTTTCCTCCTCCTCCTCCTCCTTTTTCTCTTCCTCCTCTTCCCATATCTTCCTTACTCTCACTTCCCTTTTTCCCATCTCATTTCCTCCTCCTTCTGTATTCCCCCTTTTCTCTCTCATTTATATTCTTTCACTTCGAGCTCTTCCTCTTCATTCCTCTTCCTCCATATGTTCCTCCTTGCTCTCCTACTCCTCCTTCCCTCCTTCCCACCCTCCTCTTCCCCCTCCTCATTCCCTTCCCCTCTTCCTCCACATGTCCCTCCTTGTCCAAGTATTCCTTGTTTCCCTCCTTCCCACCTTCCTCTTCCCCCTCCTCATTCCCTTCCCCTCTTCCTCCACATGTTCCTCCTATTTCTCCTACTCCTTATTTCCCTCCTTCCCACCCTCCTCTTCCCTCTCCGCCTCCTCACCTCCAACCTCCGGCAGTGTTCTGTCCATCGTACTGCTTTCCCTCCTCGTTGCGGGAGATGCCGTTGCCAGTTTCGAAGTTGAAGGAGTAGGTGCCGTCGCTGTTGAGAGTTCTGTCGTCCTTGAGAATCGGGATGGGCGTGTACGAGTCGCCGACCACGACGGCGATCAGGCAGGCCACCTGCAGAAGAAAGTGGAGACCGGGGTGTTGGTAAACAGGGGCTCGACGTTAAGTGAGAAAGTGGAGACAGGGTTGCTAGTTAACAGATTCTCGACGTTAAGTGAGAAAGTGGAGACAGGGTTGCTAGTTAAGTGCGTCTCGACGTCAAATGAGAAAGTGAAGACTGGGTTACTAGATAACAGATGTTCGACGTTAAGTAAGAAAGTGTAGATCGGGATGCTAGTTAACAGTAACTCGACGTCAAGAGAGAAAGTAAAGACCGGGGTGGTAGTTAACAGTGAATCGACGTCAAGAGAGGAAATGAGCACTGGGGTGTTGGTAAACAGTGACTCGACGTCAAGTGAGAATGTGGAGACAGGGTTGCTAGTTAACAAACTCTCGACGTTAGGTGAGAAAGTGGAGACCGGGCTACTAGATAACAGATTCTCGACGTTAAGTGAGAAAGTGGAGACTGGGGTGCTAGTTAACAGTGACTCGACGTCAAGAGAGAAAATGGGAACAGAGGTGTTAGTAAACAGGACTCGACGTCAAGTGAAAAAGTGGAGACCGCGTTGCTAGCGAACGGATTCTCGACGTTAAATGAGAAAGTGGAGACCAGGGGGCTAATAAAGAGCGTCTCTACTTCAGGTGAGAAGTTGATGGCCGGGGTGTTACAAACAATGACCCGACATCAAATGAGAAGGTGAATCTTCTTTGAGGCACATTGGTTTCGCTAATCTGAGTAAAATTGCCTGTCGTCACCTGTAATGAAATAAGCACAGGGACCATGAGATCCATCTTTCTAAGTTGAATAAAATCACCTGATGTCAATGGCTGAACAGAGTTCAAAGAATACCTTTCAGACCCACAGTTAAAACGCAACGAAATTTTTATAAGTAAATCTCCCATTGAAGAAATCGCACACCTGATGCCTATGAATAGCAGACATGACGTAATCAACCGACACGTGTTTTCGAGTCTGTGGATCTCATGGTTATGCAGAAAGTATTAGAAAAAAAAAAACAGAACCAGTTCAGAAACTACTGCGATAGAGATATTGTTAAAATTCTTTCTATAATCCCCAGTGTGACCTCTCCACTTGCTTACCCTGAAGGAAATGTGAAGTGTACTTTTGATAAAGCAAAAACGAGTTCTTAAGAATACTTAGTTGTTGTTTCTTTTATTCTTATTACAAGGCATGCTATTGTTATCAGTTACTCCATCGCTTAGTTTCATGTAAAATGTTTTACTCTGAGATCATACCCTTTTGATACGCGATGATATATCATTCTAATGATTTAGATAACTAATTTTTTTTCTGCTTAGGAAAAAATTTAATAAGTAGATTTCTACCATTTTTTCACACATAAGCTTAAAATGACAATGGAGACTTTGAGCAAATATTTTTTTTAATATTTTGGGGTATAACAGTGATCACATTTGAAATGTAAAATTTAAAGGGAAATACACATCGTCAGTTTCAAAGGGTTTAAAGAAATGCTGCAAGTTTAGAAAAGGCTACACAATTATTTTACGATTATTCAGTTTTGTAAGTAGAGTTATAGTTCTTTCAACACCATTTTGTTCTTTCAACACCATTTTAACCATCAAAAGGCACGAGGTTACTGATAATCGAATAGAATCATTTTGCATTAGGTATGAACAGGTAATTTCTATGGACACCACTTAAATCGCAACAGACCTCGCGGACTTTCTCCGGATTCCCAAAATTTCGAGAAGAGTATACTTACAACGATAAGACGGTTCATGTTGATGAATGCAAGAGAGCTCCTCGAGGGATCGTACAATGGAACTGATGCCGAACTGGAGCCGAGGCTCCTATTTATATGAGGTCCTTCACAGGGCGAGAGTCTCTCTGTAATTGTCTTCGCCATGCTGCGGTTAAAGGTGGAGGGGGAGGGCGGAAGGAGCTTCTGAGGGAACTTGAGGAATGTGAGAGGCCAGGGGCGGAGAGGGACTCTCAAGGGCGTGGGAGATCATGGAATAACTGGGGCGAGAAATGGGTGTAACGAAGGCAAGAATGCAATTCTTTCTCAAAAAGTCCTTTCCCCCGACCCTACCCCCGTTGACATCACAGACGCTCCACGAACCTAACCTAATCTTACCAAACTTAACTTAACCTAAGTTAGTCCAACCAAACCAAACCTAACCTAACCAAACCCAATATCCAACCTAACTCGACCCAGCCTAACTTAACCAAACCTAACCCAACTTAACCCATCCTTGTTCAGTCTAACCTAACTTCCTTTACTTATGTAAGGACAACAACACATGATGTCAAAGTGGGAAGCAAGGATCCCCGCGAAAGAATTATGTATCTGCATAGAGACTGTCATGAGAATGTAATTATGAATTTTACCAAAGTGCGCACTGTCTTCAAGTTTGCCATCTCCTGTGGTAATTTTGCATTTATATATATATATATATATATATATATATATATATATATATATATGTATATGTATATACATACATATATATATATATATATATATATATATACATATATGTATACATATATATATATATATACATATATGTATACATATATATATATATATATATATATATATATATGTATACATATATGTATATATATATATATATATATATATATATTCATAATCTACATATACCAACGCTTTTTCCCCATTACAAGGGAGGTAGCCAAAAAGGAATAGGCATAAAATCATTCCCACCCATTCCATCCCCTGAATACACTCCACACACCCCTCCACCCTCCCTCTTATCTTAGCACCTCCTGGATGACGGGTCATCCCTGCACCTTGTCCACTGCCCTGGGTCAGAAGCAGTGTCACAAGACACAGCACATCCACAGCAAGGCCGCTTCATTAAATCGGCGATCCCCACTCTCCGTCCCTCCATGCATAAAAGGAGGAGACGGGGAAATATCCTTTTGGGCTGCGTCAAATTTTGCTCACACATACTACCTCATCCCCCATCCCCCCGCCCATTCCACCTCATGCATCACAACATCATCCATATACAACCATTCTCCATTCACCCCTGTCTTCTGTCCTCTCCCGTTCTTCCTCAACAGACATTCCCCTCTTCCCCAAAGCCCCCTTCACCCCATCCATCCACCTCATCCTAGGACGTCCCCTCATGTTCACTCCCTCCACATCTGCCGTCCATACCTCACACACACATATATACATATAGATTTCACGGGGAAAAAGTTAGTAAGCTATGATGTCAAGGCGTTATACACAAATATTTCCACTAACGGTGCGTTAGAAGCAGTAAAGAGAGTAATAAAAGATATGAACGATACTGACCTACCCATAAGAAAACAAGATTATATAGAATTGATAGATTTATGCGTAAATTTCGGTGCGTTTACTTTTAATGGTGACGAATATGAACAACATAGAGGTCTCGCTATGGGTAGTCCTTTAAGTGCAGTGATGGCCTGTCTATATATGGAGTTATTAGAAAAAGAAAACTTTATCAGAATATATTGAATGGGATCACACTGGTTTAGTTATGTAGACGATGTCCCCGCAATCATCCCCGAAAACACCAATATAAATAATAAAGTGAGAATGCTTAACGCGGTCAACAGCGATATTCAGTTCACCGTAGAAGAGGAACAAAACGGACAATTGCCCTTCCTAGATACGTTAATACGACGAGTGGGAAAAACTGTAACTTTCTCAGTATACAGAAAGGAAACAAACAAAGAGGATTTAGTACATTACTTCTCCGCACATGATGATAGGACAAAGAGTGGTATAGTAATAGGATTTTTTCTCAGGGCACTACGAATCTGTAGTAATGAATACATAGAAGGCGAATTTGATTACATTATGAAAACCTTTGACAAACTTGGATATCCAGAGGGAATGTTGAAAAGAACAAAAAGAAAAGCAATACATATTTACAATCGCGGAAAAAAAGAGAGAAATGATACAAATAATACAAATTTTATATCAGTACCTGGCTCAGAAATGTCACCAA
>NC_134816.1:38733829-38736329 GCF_046742065.1 Oratosquilla oratoria
GGAGACAGGATTGCTAGTTAACAGATTCTCGACGTTAAGTGAGAAAGTGGAGACAGGGTTGCTAGTTAAGTGCGTCTCGACGTCAAATGAGAAAGTGAAGACTGGGTTACTAGATAACAGATGTTCGACGTTAAGTAAGAAAGTGTAGATCGGGATGCTAGTTAACAGTAACTCGACGTCAAGAGAGAAAGTAAAGACCGGGGTGGTAGTTAACAGTGACTCGACGTCAAGAGAGGAAATGAGCACTGGGGTGTTGGTAAACAGTGACTCGACGTCAAGTGAGAATGTGGAGACAGGGTTGCTAGTTAACAAACTCTCGACGTTAGGTGAGAAAGTGGAGACCGGGCTACTAGATAACAGATTCTCGACGTTAAGTGAGAAAGTGGAGACTGGGGTGCTAGTTAACAGTGACTCGACGTCAAGAGAGAAAATGGGTACTGAAGTGTTAGTAAACAGGGCTCGACGTCAAGTGAAAAAGTGGAGACCGCGTTGCTAGCGAACGGATTCTCGACGTTAAATGAGAAAGTGGAGACCAGGGGGCTAATAAAGAGCGTCTCTACTTCAGGTGAGAAGTTGATGGCCGGGGTGTTACAAACAATGACCCGACATCAAATGAGAAGGTGAATCTTCTTTGAGGCACATTGGTTTCGCTAATCTGAGTAAAATTGCCTGTCGTCACCTGTAATGAAATAAGCACAGGGACCATGAGATCCATCTTTCTAAGTTGAATAAAATCACCTGATGTCAATGGCTGAACAGAGTTCAAAGAATACCTTTCAGACCCACAGTTAAAACGCAACGAAATTTTTATAAGTAAATCTTCCATTGAAGAAATCGCACACCTGATGCATATGAATAGCAGACATGACGTAATCAACCGACACGTGTTTTCGAGTCTGTGGATCTCATGGTTATGCAGAAAGTATTAGAAAAAAAAGCAGAACCAGTTCAGAAACTACTGCGATAGAGATATTGTTAAAATTCTTTCTATAATCCCCAGTGTGACCTCTCCACTTGCTTACCCTGAAGGAAATGTGAAGTGTACTTTTGATAAAGCAAAAACGAGTTCTTAAGAATACTTAGTTGTTGTTTCTTTTATTCTTATTACAAGGCATGCTATTGTTATCAGTTACTCCATCGCTTAGTTTCATGTAAAATGTTTTACTCTGAGATCATACCCTTTTGATACGCGATGATATATCATTCTAATGATTTAGATAACTAATTTTTTTCTGCTTAGGAAAAAATTTAATAAGTAGATTTCTACCATTTTTTCACACATAAGCTTAAAATGACAATGGAGACTTTGAGCAAATATTTTTTTTAATATTTTGGGGTATAACAGTGATCACATTTGAAATGTAAAATTTAAAGGGAAATACACATCGTCAGTTTCAAAGGGTTTAAAGAAATGCTGCAAGTTTAGAAAAGGCTACACAATTATTTTACGATTATTCAGTTTTGTAAGTAGAGTTATAGTTCTTTCAACACCATTTTGTTCTTTCAACACCATTTTAACCATCAAAAGGCACGAGGTTACTGATAATCGAATAGAATCATTTTGCATTAGGTATGAACAGGTAATTTCTATGGACACCACTTAAATCGCAACAGACCTCGCGGACTTTCTCCGGATTCCCAAAATTTCGAGAAGAGTATACTTACAACGATAAGACGGTTCATGTTGATGAATGCAAGAGAGCTCCTCGAGGGATCGTACAATGGAACTGATGCCGAACTGGAGCCGAGGCTCCTATTTATATGAGGTCCTTCACAGGGCGAGAGTCTCTCTGTAATTGTCTTCGCCATGCTGCGGTTAAAGGTGGAGGGGGAGGGCGGAAGGAGCTTCTGAGGGAACTTGAGGAATGTGAGAGGCCAGGGGCGGAGAGGGACTCTCAAGGGCGTGGGAGATCATGGAATAACTGGGGCGAGAAATGGGTGTAACGAAGGCAAGAATGCAATTCTTTCTCAAAAAGTCCTTTCCCCCGACCCTACCCCCGTTGACATCACAGACGCTCCACGAACCTAACCTAATCTTACCAAACTTAACTTAACCTAAGTTAGTCCAACCAAACCAAACCTAACCTAACCAAACCCAATATCCAACCTAACTCGACCCAGCCTAACTTAACCAAACCTAACCCAACTTAACCCATCCTTGTTCAGTCTAACCTAACTTCCTTTACTTATGTAAGGACAACAACACATGATGTCAAAGTGGGAAGCAAGGATCCCCGCGAAAGAATTATGTATCTGCATAGAGACTGTCATGAGAATGTAATTATGAATTTTACCAAAGTGCGCACTGTCTTCAAGTTTGCCATCTCCTGTGGTAATTTTGCATTTATATATATATATATATATATATATATATATATATATATATGTATATACATACATATGTATATATATATATACATATATGTATATATATATACATATATATATATATATACATATATATATATATATATATATTGCTGATAACCACAGGGAAAAA
>NC_134816.1:38748829-38753829 GCF_046742065.1 Oratosquilla oratoria
TGACGTATGTAAATGGAGTGCTGAAAGGGAAAACAAGCTGAGGTTGGTTTCGGGAGAAAGTGGCGACAGGACCGCACCATAAGGTGGTATGCAGATGATGGGTCGAAAGTGATGTGGAATCGCTGATGTCGACAATGACATTCTGGGAAGACGATGAAGAGGAGGAAGCTGGGAGGAAGGGACCAGATGCCATTACTTGTATGGCAGTTAATAAATTCATCTCCTGAGGACGAAACGTCCGAGCTCACTCAGGGCATGTGACCTGAGGCTTACTTAGTTCCCTATTGTAGCTTCCTCGTCTGTATATAAGTTCTTGTCTATGTACTCAATAATTGTAACTTCTGAAGAGGACCACAGCTAGTGGTCGAAATATATAGGTTACTCTATATCTCAGCTTATCTTTCTCCGAGAGTGGGTTTAAATTTATATATATATATATATATATATATATTTATATATATGCATATATATATATACATACATATGTGTATATATATCTATATATATATATATATATATATATATGAATGAATACATACATACGCATATACGATCATATATATATATATATATATATATATATGTATATGTGTGTGTGTGTGTGTGTGTGTGTGTGTGTGTGTGTGTGTGTGTGTGTGTGTGTGTGTGTGTGTGTGTGTGTGTGTGTGTGTGTGTGTGTGTGGGTCAAACTCCATGACGTCAAGTGACCCAGATATGACGTACATATTCCAAGTAATCATGTGTGACGTCATTCATTTCGAACGTAACCCAAGTGTGACGTCATGAATATGATGAGACTCGAACCGAATCGCAAAAGGTAACGAAGAATCTGGTGAAGGTTTTGGTCGAAACTGCGGGAGGAAAGTGGGAGCTTTGGTCGACATGACCACGACACTACACACAAATATATATGTGTATATATGTATGTATATATATATATATATATATATATATATGTATATAGATATATATATATATATATATATATGTATGTATATATATATGTATATATATATATACATATATACATATATATATATATATATTATATATATATATATAGATGTATATATGCACTAAGAACCCACTATTATATGGATTTAAGAAAAGAAGAAAATAACGGATTTCCGTATATTTCGATCACTTGCTGTGATCCTCTTCACGCGGAATACATAGACAAGAGAACATACACATATTATATACAGATGAGAGAGGTAAAGTTAGGGAACATGGACAAGTCAACTCAAGTGGCATCTATATTGTTGTGCGGGTTATGTGGTAAATCGTCCGCTTTTACAATATGGGGAAATAATTTATCAACTGCCAAGGTGGTTATGTAATCTGGTGACCATTGGTCTTACATAACCACCTTGGCAGTTGATAAATTATTTCCCCATATTGTAAAAGCGGACGATTTACCACATAACCCGCACAACAATATAGATGCCACTTGAGTTGACTTGTCCATGTTCCCTAACTTTACCTCTCTCATCTGTATATAATATGTGTATGTTCTCTTGTCTATGTATTCCGCGTGAAGAGGATCACAGCAAGTGATCGAAATATACGGAAATCCGTTATTTTCTTCTTTTCTTAAATCCAAATAATAGTGGGTTCTTAGTGCAATTACTAATGTGTAACGACATTACTGGACGGTGATATGTATATATATATATATATACATATATACATATATATACATATAAATATATGTATTTATTATATATAATATATATATATATATGTATATATTATATATAATATAATACATATATATGTATATACATATATATATAAATATATATATATATATGTATGTTTTAAGACAGATTGAACATTTTTAGAAGCTCCGCCATGGGATACGAACCCTGACCCGTGCGTCGATAATCACGAGGCCAAGACGCTAGCGACCATGCTACATGGTGATGGTTCCGTGCTCGGGGACTAGTACAGTCCTTTTGAACCATCACCATGTAGCATGGTCGCTAGCGTCTTGGCCTCGTGATTATCGACGCACGGGTCAGGGTTCGTATCTCATGGCGGAGCTTCTAAAAATTTTCAATATATATGTATATATATATATATATATATGTATATATACATATATATATATGTATATATACATATATATATATATATATGTATATATATGTATATATACATATACATATATATATATATATATATGTATATGTATATGTATATGTATGTATGCTTATTTCCCCAAGACATCTTTCGACCTGACATGGGCATCTTTAGGAAGGGAATGACAACACTTGTTGCGTTAATCTTCTGGTGGCCGAAATCCGTAACGCTGCGTGCCTTAGAAGTAACAACTTTTCTGTGAATCACAGAAACGGTTGTTATTGTTTGTGTTTCGTACGTCTGTGAGTGCGGTTGTGGACATGAGTTGTATGTTGATGGAAGGTTTCTGGAACCAGCACAGAAACTCGTCACAAGAGGTAAAGATTCAGTACAAGATAAACAACGCCATTGTCGCTGTAGACTTCTTGAAATCTCGTATTCAGCAAGGACTCCTTCCATTATATACTGTATACATAAACATATACACACACACACATATATATATATATATATATATATATATATATATATATATATATATATATATATATTACTAGTTTCGGAATTGCGAAACTAGAACGGAATACACGTCATCTCTTTCCTAGCTTAAGGCAAGGACTAGAGAGTGGTTTAGGTGAGGGAAAATCTTGAAAGGAAAGACAGACAGGGATGACACCTGTTGTCGTTTGGTTTCTTATTAATAGAATTGCTTTCACCTCTTTTCGCTCTGTTATTTTGTTTTTGTTTTTACCTCCAGAATGTCTCAGCATATGTGTATAGTATATCAGCTAAAAATAACAAGGTTTTGGTCGAACGGCGGGAGGAAGGTAGAAGGTTTGGTTGATAGATTCCCATGAGGAACTATTGAAAGCAGAAGGTGAATATTTAGAGAACAAAATGCACCATTTGATTATAAGAATATGGAGAGAGGAGAATGTTCCAAGCAGTCTAAAAATAGGTATTTTCATGCCAAAATTCAAGAAACGGGAGAGAATTGAGTGCCCTAACTACCGAGGAATTATATTAGTATCTTTAAGGTCTTTGTTGAAATATTGTATGAGAGGTTGGTGACCTATAATAACGGTCTTATAGGTGTCTGATTCAAAGGAGACAGACACATCATGTTACACGTGTTACATCATGGTGACCTACAACTCTTCATCTCAGCATCCCGAGAATGCAAGTCATTCCATACAACCACCACGCTATTCGGGTTTACGTTCTTCCCCCTCTTCCTCCTCCTCTTCCTCCTCCTCTTCCTCCTCCTCCTTCTCCTAATCCAATCAAAATAGAATATGAAGCAGATGAGAAGAACACCCTTTTGGGCTGCTCTGTCATTTCATCCAATTGCAATCTTCCTTCATCTTTCGCACTCTCTCTTCCCTGCTCGACAAGCATTCCGCTTGTGTCTAAAACCACTTCACCCCTGCATTTCATCTCATTCTTAGACTTCCTCTCAAACTTTTGATCTCATTTTCTCGTTCGTTCTTTCCATATGCCCAAACCATCTCAGTATTCAGATAACACACTTTACATCCCCGTTCTCTGAATAGTTTCTGAATTTTCTCTCGATTTATTCCTGAATTATATTTCCCAAACACATCATAGAAAAACATCCTTCTTTTCTTTCTCCCTTTTAATCCACATCTCTGATCCATACATTACCATGGATACAATCACACTTTTTTTTCAATTCACTTCAGAATATTTTTTTTTTTTTTTTTTTTATCAAATTTGATCCTATCCAGACACGTACTTACTTCTTTTATTTTATGGAGTGGCTGTATATATTGAAAACTATTGATGCTACTTAAGCGTGCGTTTTATCACAGTATCCAGGATTTACGCTGTGAAATGACCTTTCATGGTATAATATTTACCTGAGTGCTCCTGATTAACCAAACCTAACCTAAACTAACCTAACCTACGTAACCTAACCTACCATACCAAACCTACCTAACATACTTAGCCTACCTAACGTACTTAACTTCCCTTACCTAACCTACCGAACTTCACTATCATAACCTAATGTATCTAACCTAACCAACCTAGCCAAACATAACTTAACCCAAACTAACCTAACCTAACGCACATCGGTTGATATGGCTGGCCACACCATGAATCTTCACTCTTTCATAGGTGTATATATATATATATATATATATATATATATATATATATATATGTATAAATATGTATGTATATATATATGTATGTATATATATATATATATATATATATATATATATATATATATAAGACTGAAGGTGGAGGAAGCAGACGAGAAGTAATGGGAGAATTTTAATGCTTTAACGTTTCGATCACGGCTAAACGAAATTGACCTCTCCCAATGTTCGGCCAATGTACGGCCTGTATATATGTATTCACCAACCATTGTAACTCCCTGAGGATGACCGAGTAAAGTCGAAGTGCGTATTGGAGAAATTAAAAAAAGAGAAAACCGTACCAAATGTCTTTTGGACACCTCAGCTATTTGGAACCAACACAGAAACTTGTTGCACGAGAGAAACTAAAGCTTCAGTAAAAATCAACAACGCCATTGTCACTGTAGACTTCTTGAAATCATATATACAACATGGCCTCCTACCAATATTATATATATATATATATCTATAATATATATATATGTATATGTATATATATATATATATATGTATATATATATATAATTATATTATATTATATTATATACGAGCAAAACCCCTCCCTTGGAATAAAAAAAAAAAAATTCTTTCAACTTCTCTGGTAATTACCTCACCAATTTGGTGGTATATGTATATAAATCGTTTGTTTATTACTATTATGTGCTTGATTTTCATTCATATGTCAATTTCAATTTACTATCATTTACTGTTTTACTTTTTGTTTATTATTTAACTACACCTGTGCATTTA
>NC_134816.1:38768829-38771329 GCF_046742065.1 Oratosquilla oratoria
TGTTATTTTTTGAAGATGACATTTATTGTATACTAAATAAGTCAAAGTATTTTTGTATAAATATTATGTACAAGAAATTAAGAACTTTTTAACATTGAATCCATCCTCTATGTGTATAAAAACCTGTCGACATTTGTCGGAAATGCCCGCGGAATCGACATGACGTCACTGGAGAAAAGACATGACGTCATTCCTTAGCTCCGCCTTCCTACACGTGGACGCGTTCTGTATATATAGATTTCAAATATTCTTTTTCTTGTTGTGCTTTGCTTTCCCCTCGTAATTTATTTTTTTATTTCCAACTCAGAGGAACTCCAACCCTTCTCAATTGTTCTCTTGGAGTTTTAAGCGTTTTTGTTATCTTGACGAAACTGCTTCCCCTCTACGTCAGCCTTGAAGAAAGAATATACAGCATATTTTGGTTACGCTGTATACACTGACGTGAGACTGACGTGACGCGGACGTGAGGCTCACGTGACGCTGACGTGATGTTCGCGTGACGCAGACGTGACATAGGCGTCACTGAAACAACACAAACGCGACTTAGTCGTTGACGCAGGTAACAGAGTTTTTCATGAAGGAGGCGTCTTCGAAGTAGCTTCCGCCTACGAAGACGAAGGAGAAGGAGAGGTTCTTCGATGGCCGCTATCGCCATGCGGGGGGCACCGCGACGGATTTGGCACGTAAGGGCGAGGCGGGGCAGAGGAGGAGGAGGAGGAGGAAGAGGAGGAGGAGGAGGAGGAGGAAGAAGACAACCTCAACGAACGGCGCGAGTCAGTGTGCGTGCAGCTCGTGGTGTGGTAACTACTCGCCTCGCTTCGCCTCGCCTTGCCTCGCCTAGCTTCGCCTAGCTTCGCCCTGGCACCTCCTCGACCTCCTTCTCCTCCGTCGTCATGTTCTCGTGGCTTGGCAAGGACGACTCGAAGAAGAAGCACCTCGAGGTGTGTGAGACGGTGGTCGGGGGACTGAAAAAGGTCTACAAGAATAAGGTCTTGCCCTTAGAACAGCAATACCGGTTCCATGACTTCCATTCCCCGGCCCTAGACGACACAGACTTCGATGCGAAGCCGATGATCCTCCTGGTCGGGCAATACTCGACCGGGAAGACGACCTTTATCCGGTACCTACTCGAAAGGGACTTCCCGGGTATCCGAATCGGTCCCGAACCGACCACGGATAGCTTCATCGTCGTCATGCACAACGAGGTCGACGGCGTGATACCGGGCAACGCGTTAGTGGTGGACCCTCAGCGCCCTTTCCGTCCTTTGTCGATTTACGGCAACTCCTTCCTCAACAGATTCCAGTGCTCCCAAGTGACTTCGAACGTCTTGAAGGGGATTTCCATCGTCGACACGCCGGGGATTTTGTCCGGGGAGAAGCAAAGGGTGGATCGAGGCTACGAGTTCCATAACGTCCTGGAATGGTTCGCAGAACGAGTGGATCGGATTATCCTCCTCTTCGATGCTCACAAACTCGACATCTCGGACGAATTCCGTTGTTTCCTCGAGAGGCTTCGAGGACAACATGACAAGATAAGGATTGTCCTCAACAAGGCGGACATGATCGATCATCAGCAGCTGATGCGCGTCTACGGGGCGTTGATGTGGTCCCTGGGCAAGATCCTCAACACGCCCGAGGTGGAGCGGGTCTATGTCGGGTCCTTCTGGAACCAGCCACTCCGATACGACATCAACAGGAAGTAAGTACCACGCCCTCCCCCTTTCTCTCCCCCTCTTCCCCTTTCCCCCCTTTCTCCCCCTCTACCCCTTCCCCTTCTCCCCCTCTACCCCTCCCCCTTCCTCTTCTCCCCCTCTCCCCCTTTCCCTCTCTCCTCCCCCCTCTCCCCCTCCCATTTCCCCCTTCGTCCCTTCCCCTTCCTCTCCCCTCCCCCTCCTCCTTCCCCTTTCTCCCCTCCTCCTTCCCCTTTTTCCCCTCCTCCTTCCCTTTTCTCCCCTTCCCCTCCTTCCCCTCCCCCTCCCACTTCCCCCTTCTCCTCCCTCTCCCCTCCTCCCCTCTTCCACCTCCCACTCCCCCATTCCCCCTCTTCCCCATTCCCCCTCTTCCCCATTCCCCCCATCCCCCATCCCACCCTCTCACTTCCTCCTCCCCCTCCCACGGTGAGGGTCAGCAACGTTTCCAACCTGCCCCGTGAGAGACTCCCGTGGGGGTGTGGAGCGTGAGAAGGTCTCTCACGTGGTCCGGGTATCACGTGAGGGGATTAGTTGACGATTTCCTTGTGAGTTTGGGCTGTCCATGGTCTCATTGAAAATCGTGAGTTTTATTTATCTATTCATTTTGATTATTATAATCTGATTTTATCTAATATATCTATTAATTTATTTATTCATGTATTTATAAAAAAAAAAAAAATCATTTTTTTTCTCGTTTCTAAAATTCCAATAAAGCATAATAGGAAATTTTCTAAGCCAAATAGAATAATCTAGCGTAATATCAGGATAATATTTATGTTTTTATATGAAAATTATTTTGGCAAGTCAAC
>NC_134816.1:38773829-38778829 GCF_046742065.1 Oratosquilla oratoria
CATACTTCTTGTTTTATTTCTTTCCTTATTTAATTTTTGCTGTTTCTCTTTCTCACTTTCTCTCTTTTTCTATCTATATATCTATATATCCATTTAATCTACTTCATAGATTGAGCAACGGAGCCGTTCTTGTGAAAGTTGCCCTTATTTTTATTTTTTAATTATCAATTTTTGCCAACACCGTAATCCTTCGACAGGTTTCCCGCGCACGCCTTTCAGATGTTTATTTCAAACTCGAATGTGGTTCATCAAAGCAATCCTGAGGATATCATCGTTGTAATATTTATTATATTATCTATTTTTATTATTATTATCATTATTATTATTATTATCATTATTATTATTATTATTATTATTATTATTATTATTATTATTATTATTATTATTATTATTATTATTATCATTATTATTATTATTATTATTATTATTATTATTATTATTATTATTATCATTATTATTATTATTATTATTATTATTATTATTATTATTATTATTATTATTATTATTATTATTATTATTATTATTATTATTATTATTTTTATTATTATTATTATTATTATTATCATTGTTATTATTATTATTATTGTTATTGTAATTGTTATTGCTATTGTTATTATAATTATTATTATTGTTGTTATTGTTATTATTATCATTATTATTGTTGTTGTTGTTGTTAATAATTTCGAAATTGAGCTGATAAATCTGTAGAACCACCAGGCAGTCACGGCTCGACTTCTGCGGTCGGAGATGCAGCACATGACTTGGAAGAGAGAGAAAGCAAGTAGTTAGGAAAGCTTGGTAGTCGGGTGCTTAAAGTACATTCTCTCTCTCCTCCCCCCCTTCTCTCCCTCCCTCTCTCTCTCTCTCTCTCTCTCTCTCTCTCTCTCTCTCTCTCTCTCTCTCTCTCTCTCTCTCTCTCTCTCTCTCTCTCTCTCCCTCTCTCTCTCTCTCTCTCTCAATAATGAACGTCATATTTGTGTTGCGAAAACCTCACTGGTGGAATTGAGACACTTGACAGTGACTGTGTGTGTGTGTGTGTGTGTGTGTGTGTGTGTGTGTGTGTGTGTGTGTGTGTGTGTGTGTGTGTGTGTGTGTGTGTGTGTGTGTGCGTGCGTGTGTGCGTGTATGTGTGCTTGTGTTCGTGTGTATATGCGAAGGCACATGTGCAGGTTGTTTACATTCACCTATTGACAGTTAAGAGTGAGATAAAGTCCACTGATAACCAATCAGGTGTATGATAAGGGACACCTAATGTCCTTGCCGCTAAGCGATTTTAAACATCTTGTGTCAGGTGACACAATCTCGGTGTCAAATGTGTCACTTGAGAGCGCCGCAGTGACCACAGTCAGCCACAATCAGCCACTGTCAGCCATTGGCGGTCATACGCCATCTACAAACACCCATATTCTAAGATTACAACGTCTTCTCAATTTTCTAAAAAATCTCCTCCTAGTTGACATGACGTCACATCGCTTTCGGACTTGATATAACTTCAAAATGGATAAAGCGATGTGACGTCATTCCTAAGCCTCGTGTCTCTGTGCATAGATGAAGGAGGACACAACGATATGGCGTCACCCATAGACCCCCGCCTCCCTATGCATGGAAAGATGACAAAACGATATGACGTCACTCATAGGCCCCGCCTCCCTATGCATGGAAACACGAAAAAAACTATATGAGGTCAGTCATAGGCCCCGCCTCCCTATGAAAGGAAACACGACAAAACGATATGACGTCACTCGTAGACCCCGCCTCTCTGTGCATTGAAAGACGACAACAATATATGACGTCACTCATAGGCCCCGCCTCCCTATGCATGGAAAGACGACAAAACTATATGACGTCACTCGTAGGCCCCGCCTCCCTATGCATGGAAAGACGACAAAACGATATGACGTCACTCGTAGGTAACGCCTCCCTTTGCATGGAAAAACGATATGACGTCACTCATAGGCCCCGCCTCCCTATGCATGGAAAGAGGGCAAAACAATATGACGTCAATCATAGGCCCCGCCTCCCTATGCATTGAAAGACAAAACGATATGACGTCACTCGTAGACCCCGCCTCCCTATGCATGGAAAGACAAAACGATATGACGTCATTCATAGCCCCCCGCCTCTCTATGCATGGAAAAACGACATGACATTCATAGGTCCCACCTCCCTATGAATGGAAGGACGACAAAACGATATGACGTCACTCATAGGCCCCGCCTCCCTATGCATAGAAAGGACACGATATGACGTCACTCGTAGGCCCCGCCTCCCTATGCATGGAAGGACGACAAAACGATATGACGTCATTCATAGGCCCCGCCTCCCTATGTATGGAAAAACGACAAAACGATATGACGTCACTCATAGGCCCCGCCTCACTATGCATGGAAAGATGACAAAATGATATGACGTCACTCATAGGCCCCGCCTCCCTATGCATGGAAAGACCACAAAACGATATGACGTCACTCGTAGGCCCCGCCTCCCTATGCATGGAAAGACAACACGATATGACGTCAATCATAGACCCTGCCTCCCTATGCATGGAAAGAGGACAAAACGATATGACGTCACTCATAGGCTCCGCCTCCCTATGCATGTAAAGACGACAAAATGACATGACGTCACTCGTAGGCCCCGCCTCCCTATGCATGGAAAGACGACAAAATTATATGACGTCACTCGTAGGCCCCGCCTCCCTATGTATGGAAAGACGACAAAACGATATGACGTCACTCATAGGCCCCGCCCCCCTGTGCATGGTAAAACGACAAAACGATATGACGTCACTCATAGGCCCCGCCTCCCTATGCATGGAAAGACGACAAAATATATGACTTCACTCAATAGGCCTCGCCTCCCTATGCATGGAAAGACAAAACGATATGACGTCACTCGTAGGCCCCGCCTCCCTATGCATGGAAAGACGACAAAACGATATGACGTCACTCATAGACCCCGCCTCCCTATGCATGGAAAGAGGACACGTCGATATGACGTCACTCATAGGCCCCGCCTCCCTATGCATGGAAACGACATGACGTCACTCGTAGGCCCCGCCTCCCTATGCATGGAAAAACGACAAAACGATATGACGTCACTCGTAGGCCCCGCCTCCCTATGCATGGAAAGACGACAAAACGACATGACGTCACTCGTAGGCCCCGCCTCCCTATGCATGGAAAACGACAAAACGACATGACGTCACTCGTAGGCCCCGCCTCCTTATGCATGGAAAAACGACAAAACGTTATGACGTCACTCGTAGGCCCCGCCTCCCTATGCATGGAAAGACGACAAAACGATATGACGTCACTCATAGACCCCGCCTCCCTATGCATGGAAAAACGACAAAACGATATGACGTCACTCGTAGGCCCCGCCTCCCTATGCATGGAAAGACGACAAAACGACATGACGTCACTCGTAGGCCCCGCCTCCCTATGCATGGAAAACGACATGACGTCACTCGTAGGCCCCGCCTCCTTATGCATGGAAAAACGACAAAACGATATGACGTCACTCGTAGGCCCCGCCTCCCTATGCATGGAAAGACAAAACGATATGACGTCACTCGTAGGCCCCGCCTCCCTATGCATGGAAAGACGACAAAACGATATGACGTCACTCATAGACCCCCGCCTCCCTATACATGGAAAAACGACAAAACGATATGACGTCACTCGTAGGCCCCGCCTTCCTATGTTAGGACATAGGACAAGGCGACATGACGTCACTCAGAGGCCCCGGCTTCTTGCACAATGGCCTACATTATTTACTTTGATTTGGACTACTTAATTTATTTAAATATATATGCATATATTCTTATTCAATATGTATATTTGATTGTTAGTTATTCAAATGATCTATTTACTCATTTGGTTATTCATCTGTTTTTCATTTATTTGTTTGACTAACATTAGCCCCCGATAGAGAGCATTAACCGAAATACTATTTTTTTGTTAAAATGTAAACTTTTACATTAAAAGTTATTTTTTAGTTAAAAAAACGTTTTTTTTTTTGCATAATCAACATCAGTGATCTTTATTTTTTTGCAAAAAAAAAAAAAAGTTCAATTAAGAGTATGATTGAGTTCAATTGGCGATGACGACACCAATAGCTTGGGTGAATGACCAGTAACGGCACCCCTGCGGATGAGAGGCACGTAGGATTTTTTATCATTGGAGAAAATTATGACCAATTTGTTCTTTTACTGTGCTTCTAAGGATAGAAACGCTGGTTATATAAGCGATCAACACGCGCACATTCACACACACACGCACACACATACACATACACACACACATACACACACACACAATCACACACACACACATACACACACACGCATACACACACACACACATACATAAATACACGCATATACACACACATACACAGACACAAACACACTGTCTGTTCCAAATGAAGATATTGAAATAATGAGAGTACAGTGACTTTGCAATTCCCTGTTCAATTGCAAAAATCACTACTATTACAATTAATGTTAATATTGTTATCATTACTATAATTATTATTGTTCTTATTACTAATTATTATTGTTATTTATTATTATTACTGTCATTGTTATCATCGTTATTATTATTAATATATTATAATCATTATCAGTATTGTTAATATAATCATTGTTGTCATTATTATCATTACAAAGGATTACAAAGGCGGAGCATGCCGACAGGAGACCTTTTGATCCATATCTAGGTCGGATGCGAAAAAAAAAATCATATTAATAATAGAATGATAAATAAAAACTATAATATTGTAAATAAATAAAATACATAAATAAATGCATAGGTATAGTTAGATAATAAACAAACAGGTAAATAATAAACAATAATAAATTCACATATAACTAATAATAAATGAAAATCAGACAGACTAATGATAACAAAACAAAAACAAATAATATAAAATAAATTATAATCATTACAGCATCTTGCTTAGGTATTTATCTAAATGATTCTTAAAGCTTCGAACTG
>NC_134816.1:38793829-38798829 GCF_046742065.1 Oratosquilla oratoria
CTATTTATCTATCCGTTTATTTGTTGTTTATATATCTATTCATTTATCTATTAGTTTATCTATTTATTCATTCATTCATCTTTATACTTATTCATTTATTCATTCATTCATATATTTACTTATTCCTTTCTTTAATTTATTCATCTCATTTCTTTAATAGTTCCTCTTTATTATGATGATATTTCGGAATGCGGATTTGGGTATTTTTCAGGGGAATAGGGGCTTAATTGTAAGAATACGCCAATTTTCCAAACTTGTTGTGAGTTCTAATAGAAAATTTCAGAAATATATCTCATATTTTAATCATTTCGACTTCTTTTTTGTCATTCATCTTGTCAATATAAGACGAAAAGTTATTTTGATATTTGGAAAATTGAAAAATAAGTCGTTTTCTACTCAAACGAGAATCGGTTTAGTTTCAAGCGAAATTGTCGTTGTCTTTAAACGACATGACGTCATCGAAGAAGGCAAAAAAAATCTGTGACGTCATCGCCGTAGGCAACGAATTTCATAATTATTAACTTCATTTTCAAAATGTTGGATATTCAAATTAAAACGAAAATTATATCTTTTTTTCTCATTTTTTCAAAATACAAATATTGTCGATATATTAAAAATCAAATTAATTGTGAAAATTATGTGATTGGCTAAATTTGTATGATTACAACACGAATGTTCTTTATTTGAATTATCTTCGTTAGTTTTGTTTACTGTTTAGCGTAACAGACTAGTCTCATTTAAGGACTTAGTTCTGGCTAAATGCCAATCGATTCAGTTTTGCAACACCCTGTATATACATATGAAAATATAGGTATATACATATAAACAGGATGTCTCAAAGATGTACACACTCTATGAGTGTACTTTTGAGTACTCTTGGGAGTACATTTTAGGGGACTGTATGCACAGAAAGAGTGAGTTGGCAATTATTCAATAGTAAAAGGGCCACCAATGTTTGAATCAAGAAAAAAATTATGAAATTGATTTCTTCGACGAAAGTGAATTCGAGCGATATGACGTCACAATGTCTACCGGACGTCATAAGTTTAGAAATGAAATCACTGTTGAAGTTATTTGTAAAAACTGAAGTATATTAGCACTTTGGAAAATCACTGGGAATTCATTCTTCATTTTTCTCAAATCTATATTCTTTTAAGTCTATTCGTTTTTTAGTGATGTCGACATTTACCGCCTGAAAAATCATGTCCAAGCTTGCCAGAATCTGCTTGTCTGTTTTTTTTTTTTTCTTAGATATTCTAGCATGAACGCTTAGATCTATATAATCAAAGAGTAGGGAAACTATATAATATTAAGGTCTAAGAGATATAAGATCCAAAGGTATGCACAATAAAGAACCTTTCTGGACACTAAAATGCAGGAGAGACTACTTGTATCTGATACCTTCGACATTACGTCATAGCTGGCAAGGTGCCCCGGCATGAAGCTGCCCTTGACTTTTCTTTTCTTTTCTTTACTTTTATCAAACTACGGGATTTTCGACGATGATATAATACTGGTAGAAATTTAACCAGTTTTATTTTGTTTTTATTTTATTTGCTAATTTGTAGTATTTTTAGTTAATAATTTTTCACTGGTACAAAACGGAAACGTCTGTTAAAGATGATATATGAAATATAATTGTGGAGGAATTTTTATCTATAAGGTATTCATCATGATATTTTGCAATATTGTTTATATATAACTTGAGAATCAGTTCTGAAAAAATCATTGTTGCCATTTTTTTTATTTGTTAATTTTTATTTTGTTATTTCTAACCATTTCGCTCTATATAAAGACTTAGGTAATTTGTTCTGGTTATCGTCAGGCGAAAGTATTTTGGCGTACTTTATCTCAAATCTAAATCAATATCTATAGAAAATGTCGTGTTTTTGAATTGACGATACTTAAACGTCGAGAAATATTTTAACAATATTTTCCTCTTTGTGCAAGGATTAGATCAGGTTTATACTCTATAATGAGAATTTTCAAGTCAAACAAGCCTTTGATCGGGTGATTTTGTTGCACACACGCACCACAGTATGTGTTGGAAGTCGAGTAGATTTCTTTTTATTCGATTCAGAGAGAAAAAATGAAATGAAAATATGAAAATCGAGATAAAAGTTTTTTGTCGTCTTGTAAGAAATAATATTTAACCAAATTTGACTTTGATGAGCAAAAAATTAAATTAAATCAAACAAATTGTATTCGATTCAGAGAAAAAAAAAGTGAAATAAATATTTAAAAAATAAGTTATTTGCTTACTTAGTATTTTTAGTTAAAGATAATATATGAAATATAATTGTGAAGGAATTTTGATCTATAAGGTATTCATCATAATATTTTGCATTGTATTTATATATAAGTTGAGAATCAGTACTGAAAAAATCCTTGTTGCCATTTTTTTATTTGTTAATTTTTTTTTTTTTTAACAATTTCACTCTATTTAAAGGCTTAGGTAGTTTGTTCTGGTTATCGTCAGGCGAAAGTGTTTTGGCGTATTTTATCTCAAATCTAAATTAACATCTATAGCAAATATCGTGTTTTTGAATTGACGATACTTAACGTCAAGAAATATTTTAACAATATTTTCCTCTTTGTGCAAGGATTAGATCAGGTTTATACTCTGTAATGAGAATTTTCAAGTCAAACAAGCCTTTGATCGGGTGATTTTGTTGCACACACGTACCACAGTAAGTGTTGGAAGTCGTGTAGATTTTTTTTTTCATTCGATTCAGAGAGAAAAAATGGAATGAAAATATAAAAATCGAGGTAATAGTTTTTTGTCGTCTTGTAAGAAATAATATTTAACCAAATTTCACTTAGATGAGCAAAAAATGAAATTAAATAAAACAAATTGTATTCGATTCAGAGAGAAAAAACAAAAACATAAGTGAAATAAATATTAAAACAAATAAGTTATTTGCTTAAAAAGAAATACATAACCATTCTTTTTACTTAATTCGATTAAAAAGGAGAAAAAAGGTCCAAAAAAATAAAACTAATCGGGTTATGATAGAGTGACGGCAATTGTGGCAACGTCGCTTGACAGAAGCGGTTGTGAGGCAACGTTGCTTCACAGAAGCAGTCAGAGAGGTCATGCAGTTATGCATGTCAACACTGCCGCATTGAATTTGCAGGTGCTGAAATGATCCATTCAAACTAATTCTCCTCTTCCTCTTCCTCCTCCTCCTCCTCTTCCTTTCCTTTTCACCTTCCTCTTCTTCCTTCTCTTCTTTCCCCTTTTCCCCTTCCTCCCCGTTCTCCTCTTCTTCCTCCTCTTCTTCCTCCTCCTCCTCCTCTTCCTTTCCTTTTCATCTTCCTTTTCTTCCCTCTCTTCTTTCCCCTTTCCACTTCCTCCTCCTTCCTCTTCCTCCTCCTCTTCTTATCCCTCCTCCTTCTCCTCTTCCTCTCCCTCCTCCTTCTCCTCTTCCTCTTCCTCCTCTTCCTTTTCTTTCCCCCTCCACTTCTTTATCCTCCTCTTTCCCCTTTTCCTCTTTTCCCTTTTCCTCTTCTTCCTCCTCCTCCTCTCCCGCTCCTCCTCTTCCTCCCCCTTCCTACTTCTCCTCCTCTTCCTTCTTTTTCTCCTTCTCTTCTTCCTCTTCCTTTTCCCCTTCCTCTTCTTCCTCCTCCTCTTCTTCCTCCTCCTTCTCATCTTCTTTCTTTTCCTCCTCCTCTTCTTCCTTCCCCTCCTCCTCCTTCTTTTCCTCTTCTTCTTTCTTTTCCTCTTCTCTTCTTCCTCCTCCTCTTCTTCTTCTTACTTCTTTTCCTCTTCCTTTTTTTCTTCCTCATCTTCTTCCTTTCGTTTTTGGGCTGAGCACACGGATAGGATAGTCCGAGCGTCCTGCAGTGGTCTACCAAATAAACGTCCTCCTTAGGACGACCAATGGCTTCATATTATGAATTGATAAAACAAAAATAAAATAAAATAATAATAGTAATAAAAAAAAAAAAAAAAAAAAATAATAATAATAATAATAATAATAATAATAATGATAATGATAATGATTGATAATAATAATAATAATAATAATAATAATAATAATAATAATGATGATGGTAATAGTAATAATAATAATAATAACAATGATCGCATTAAATGAAAAATGCTTATATAATCTTCTTCATCTTCTTCTTCTTCTTCTTCTTCGTCTTCTTTTTCTTTTCCCTCCTCCTCCTCCTTCTTCTTCTTCCTCTTCTTCTTCTTCCTCTTCTTTTTCTTCTTCTTCTTCATCTTATTCTTCTTCATCTTCTTTTTCTTCTGTTTCTTCTTCCTCTTCGTCTTTTTTCCCTGTTCGCCTTCGCCTTCTTCAGGAAAGTCCTCCTTGAACTCCAGATGCAGACTTGTCCTCATCTCGAGTTTCTTCGCAGGGTCGCCGACCCAGATCCCTTGTCTCTGGAGGACCACCTCATCCTCATCCTCGACCTCCTCTTCCTCCTCCTCCTTGTCCTCATCTTAGTCCTCCCTCTTTCCCATTCCCAACTCCTCTTTTCCCTCCTCCTACTCCTCCTCCCCTCCTCTTCTTCCTCCTTCTCTTCCTCCTCGTCCTCATCCTCATCCTCGTCCTCGTCCTCGTCCCCTCGCGACCGCACACAGACAGTGGCGACCTCGAGCGGCACTCCGAGATCGGGCGAACAACGACCTGGCTTGGTGGTCCTTGATGGCTCCGGAGACCCGCGATAAGGTCCAACGTGGGTCAGACTTTGTTTCTCTCCTCGATCTCAGATTAGACAGGAGGAGGAGGAGGAGGAGGAGGGGGAAGGAGGAGGAGGAGGAGAGGAGGAGGAGGAGAGGGAGGGAAAGCTCCAGAATGCTCTGGTAATGGATAAAAAAGTAAAATATGTACTGATAATGAAATTAATAAATTAAAGATAATAATTAAAATAAAAATAGTAATGATTATGATAATGATTATAATGATAACGATAATAATAATAATGATGATGATAATAATAATAATAATAGTAATAATAATAATAATTATTATTATTATTATCATTAT
>NC_134816.1:38803829-38816329 GCF_046742065.1 Oratosquilla oratoria
AACCATCCTAATACTCTTTCATCAACCCTATCTCCCAACTCCCTTTCCACCCCTGTTCTCCTCCTCACCTCCTCATTTCTCACTCTATCTAGCCTAGTAACCCCTATCATACTTCTCAGACACTTCATCTCAAACACATTCAAGCTCCTTCTCTCTTCCTCTCTTATGTTCCATGTTTCTGCTCCATACAGTGCTGTTGGCACAATCACTCCTTCATACAGTCTCCTCTTAGCATCCATTCCCAAATGTCTATTCCTCATTACACTTTTTAATCCACCAAGGCATTTACTCGTTTCTCTCAATCTACATTCTACCTCCACCTTTACTCCACCTTTTCCTGCCACATTTGCACCCAAGTATCTAAAACTATCCATTTCCTCCAGTTCTCCCTTAATGCTCACTTCCAGATTGCTGCCACTTTCACCCCTTGTACATCTCATCACCTTACTTTTACCCACATTTATCTTCAGCTTTCTTCTATCACACACTCTCCCAAACTCTGTCACCAACTTCCTCAATCCCTCCTCCGATCCTGCCACAAGCGCAGTGTCATCCGCAAACAACAGCTGGCTCACCTCCCACTTTTCTCCATTTTCTTTAACCATCTCCAATCCCTGACCCACTATCCTTGCATTTACCTCTCGCACTACCCCATCCATGTATAAGTTGAACAGCCAGGGTGACATAACGCATCCTTGACGAAGTCCCACCACTACCTCAAACCACTCACTCTCTCCATTTCTAATCCTGACACAAGCTCTACTACTCTCATAAAAACTCTTGACAGCTAGTAGAAGCTTTCCTCCTATCCCGTATATCCGCATAACCTCCCACAGTAATAATAGTAATAATAATGATAAAATTCAGGTTAGTTATGAAAGGTAAATGTGTGTATACGTGGTTGTAACTCAGCACTCTGGTAGTCAATCACGTGCTGGACTAGTGATCAACAACTAGTGCCCTCCCGGATGAGACTTCAGAACACATATGTTGCCCGATCCGTGTGTACGTGTGTGTGTGTGTGTGTTTGTGTGTGTGTGTGTGTGTGTGTGTGTGTGTGTGTGTGTGTGTGTGTGTGTGTGTGTGTGTGTGTGTACGTGTGTGTATGTGTACGTGTGTTTGTGTGTACGCGCGCTTGTGTGTGTGTGTGTGTGTGTACGTGTGTGTGTGTGTATGTGTACGTATGTGTTTGTGTGTGTGTGTGCGCGCGTGTGTGCATGAATATGTATTTCAAGTATACATTTGTGCGTTTTGATGTACACCATTGTATGTGTACATGAAAATGCCTGTGAATATGTGCATGTGTAGGTACGTGTGTGTATGTGTGTGTGCGTGTGCGTGTGTGTATATGTGTGTTTATAGACAGAAGAATCTATGTAACCATAGAACTATATGAAACGATAGACACATACTGAATTACCACCTCTCCCCCTCCTCCTCCCCCTTCCCAGGGGGGACAGTGACAGACCCTTAGAGGTGCCCCTCAGACGGGGAGGGGATGGGGGCGGAAGAGATGTGGGGGGGAGGGGAAGGGGAGAGGGGCACTTGTCCGGCGATGCGGACGGAAAGGCAAGCCCATCTGGTCTTCCTTCCGCTCGTGGGACCCCGCCCTGGGCGTTATCACAGTCTCACCTCACTTGCCTAAAGGTATTTGCTTTTGGATGATGCCTATGTTGGGACAGAAGTGAATGAATATACTCAATTTCTTTCCCATATTACATATACTATATATGTATATATATATATATATATATATATATATATATATATATATATATATATATATATATATGTATATATATATATATATATATAATCATTGAATTGTACGAAAATAAATGAACTGCATATGATTTTAATCATATTCTAAAAAAAATACCATAATTATTAGGTCGTTTTATAATGGAATAACAAATATTTTTGTGCAAAGTCGTATTTACATGCAGTCACCGATAAAGAAAAAAAAGTATTAGAAAGGAATTAAAAGTTGATTGTGAAATATTTCTACACACACACAAACGTACAAACTCACATACACACACGAGCAGCGGTGGTAAAGTCCAACCACAAGGCAGCAACAGAAGGGGAGAGAAATTCTGTGGAGTTTTGGACGATTTAGCATCAGATGCTGCTGGTGTTGCTGCGAAGAAGAAGAAATGAAACGAAGAATATCGACATAAAAACTAAATGAAATAGAATAAACAAATAAAATAAAATGTGCAAAAAAATAAATTTATAATTATGTAAATAAATTAAGTAACAAGTAAGTAGATAAATGAATTAATGAATAAATGTCGTTTACAAGCGAGCAACTTATCATCCGCGTGAGAAACAGGTTATCATATCATTTGTCTTTATATCAAATGAAGGACCCAACGACATTCCATATGGATGACCTAGATGTATATATCCTGTAACAGAAGTATATTCAGGCGTGTATTATTTGTGCCATGTAAACAGTGATACATGCACGCGATAATGTCAAAGAAACGTATACTGCTTTGTGTAAACTAGGGTAGATATAATTTCTTTTTTTTTTTCTTAATCCTTTTTTGAATCATGGGTAGGCTATGATACATTAAGGATGTTGTTGTTCATCTAGGCAGATAGAATATATATATATATATATATATATATATATATATATATATATATATATATACATATACATATATATACATATACATACATATATATATATATATATGTATATATATATATATAATATATATATATACACATATATATGTATATGTATATGTATATATATATATATATACATATATATGCATATATATACACATATATATATATGTATACTGTATATATATGTATATATATATACATATATATGTATATATATACATATATATATATATATATATATATATACATATACACATATATATCAATATATATACATACACACACATATATATATGCATATATATATGTATATATAAATATATATATATATATATATATTCATATATATATATATATACATATATATATACATATATATATTTATATATGTGAACAAAATTACGTTTGCTTGTGCATCATTATGCCTTTGCAAATGATGAGATATATCATGGTATTATTATCATCACATGTTCAGTAAATTATGCTAAAGAAAATTTCATAAGAATATCAAAATCATGGCAGTCATGAGGTAAAATGTCGTCTTCAACCAAATGCGCATTAGTCTGCTCGTCTGCGCATGCGCGTGACTTGCAGGACGACGACTTGGTAAAAGATGACCAAACATGTTTTTATTTATATACACTTTAACCCTTTATTTTATATTAACTCATTTATTCATTTATGTACTTGTTTATTCATTCATTCATTTATTGCATTTATATTTGTTTATTAAATAAATTGTTTATATCAATTCTTATCATTGCTCATCCATACATTTATATCAGCGAAATATTTTATTTCATTTGAATAAATGAACATAGTCTATTACGAGAATAAAAAAATATTCTAGATAAGATTGTACCATCTCTTGTTTTGATAATTTGAATTACTGGATTTTCATTTATTTATAAAATATTATTCCATGAAATGCGAGTAGAAGGGGAATATATTTGTAACTTTTGTGTGGAAATACGATCGAAAAGTTAATTCTGAGATAAGAAAGTTTTACTAATGCATAAGAAAGTTTAGAGAATATTCCTTTGACACTCAGACCGAGAAGCGGAGACAATTTATATTTAAAAGGTTCACTTTAAGGTTGTTTTTGTGTATTTTTTATGGGAGGGGGAAGCCCTAAGCGCCCCCAGACGCGGCCGGACGCTACCGGAAACTGTTTACCCTGTCAAGTTGATGAAAAGCCAACGCTTTGCCGTGTTCTTGTCTCACCAATGTCGACCTTCCCGCCAACTTTTTCCCTTCTCGCTTATTCCCGCCAGGTTTTTCACCTCCTCCCTAATGCTCTTTTTTCATAAATATATACGTAAAAACTGGTAATTTATGGAGTCATTTCCGTGACATTCTAATCTGATATCTTGGTGTGGAGGAGTGGAAGTTAGTGCCGGGCAGCCATGATGCCGATGACGTCATGTCGACTCGGGGGCAGATCTCAGTAATGTCCTCCTTTTGTATATCACTTATCTCTTTGGTATAGACCCTGCGCCTCTCTGAGGCTAAAGCACCCCCACTGGTGCAGAACGAGAGAGTTTATAACTCCTTTTGAAAACCTATATATTCTTATTACCACAGGAATAAAGATGAATGATGATAAAAGAACATTAAAAATGGTAATACGATTATAGGTCCGTAGGCTTGTATTTACTTCTTGGTACACATATAAATGTGTGTGTGTGTGTGTGTGTGTGTGTGTGTGTGTGTGTGTGTATGTTTGTTTACAAGATTGAGCTTAATACTCACGGTGCAGCGTTGTGCCCTGAATTTTCTCCCAGTGGATAACTCATGTCATCACATTTAAGATTTGAACACAGGAATGTTATGGCCTTGTACCATAACCTGTGGGATGTTAATTTATCTGTTAATCTGTCTACTTGGGAAAATAGATGTCTAACATATACTTTATATTTCTACTTATTTATTAATCAATTTATTTATTCATTTATTCAATTGTTTATATATTCATTTAGTTGCCTAATTAGTCATTTATCTGTTTATCTTAATCATTCATTTATTCATTCATTCAATTATTCGTGTGTACATTTTTGTTGAGTGAATCTTCAACGATATTGCCACATAGATGGTCTACATTTTTAACCTTTCATTCCAATTACACGCAAAGGTGCTAGGCAGGGATGTGGAATCAGTGAGAGAGCGTGGAAGGGAGTGGGAAGTGAGCCAGTTGTTGTTTGCGGACGACACTGCGTCTGTGACGGAGTCAAAGGATAGAGTGAACAAGTTGATGGTGGATTTTGGGAGCGTCTGTGAGAGTAGAAAGTTGAAAATAAAGTGACGAAATGTGTAAAGTGTAATGATAGCGTTGAGTTTAAGGGAGGCTGGAGAAAGTGAATATTTTAAAGTATTTAGGGTCATTTTCTTAGCCTTTCCCACTGCAGCTATCTTTCCCTCCCTATCCTCCTTCACATTTAGCAATTCCCTAAAATATTCTGCTCATCTTCCCCTTACTGCCTTCTCCTCCATTATCATCTCTCCATCTGCACCTTTTACCTTTTCTTCTCTACTTGATTCGCCTCCTCTTCCTCTCTTAATTTCTTTCCAAAACATCTTTTTATTACTTTCAAAATTTTCTGCCATACTCTTACCCCATTTTACATCTGCTCTCCTCTTTGCCTCCTTTACCTTTTTCTTTACTTCTCTTTTCTTTTCTTTGTACGATGAGTGAGGAAAATGGAGGAGAAATAAGGAAGGATGAAGTGAAGGCAGCAGTTAAGATGATGAAAGCAGGTAAGGCACCTGGTCTGGATGGATGCCATGCAGAATGTCTTAAAAAAGGAGGTACAGTGATGGTGGACTGGTTGGTGAGGTTATTTAATGTTTGCTGGAGAGAAGGTAGAGTGCCGGAGGACTGGAGGAGTGCTTGTATAGTTCCACTTTACAAGGGAAAGGGGGACAAGTGTGAATGTAGTAGTTTCAGAGGGATTAGGTTATTAAGTGTAGTTGGGAAGGCTTGTGGGAGGACCTTGATTGAGAGGATTAGGAGAGGATCAGAGGGAGTAATTGGTGAGGAACAGTGTGGATTTAGGACATGTAGAGGTTGTGTAGATCAGATTTTTGTGGTAAGACAGATATGTGAGAAAGCTATAGGAAAGGGGAAGGATGTTTTTTGGGCCTTTATGGATCTGGAAAAGGCTTACGACAGGGTAGACAGAAAGGCACTGTGGGAGGTTATGCGGATATACGGGATAGGAGGAAAGCTTCTCGGAGCTGTCAAGAGTTTTTATGAGAGCAGTAGAGCTTGTGTCAGGATTAGAAATGGAGAGAGTGAGTGGTTCGAGGTAGAGGTGGGACTTCGTCAAGGAGGCGTTATGTCACCCTGGCTGTTCAACTTATACATGGATGGGGTAGTGCGAGAGGTAAATGCAAGGATAGTGGGTCAGGGATTGGAGATGGTTAAAGAAAATGGAGAAAAGTGGGAGGTGAGCCAGCTGTTGTTTGCGGATGACACTGCGCTTGTGGCAGGATCGGAGGAGGGATTGAGGAAGTTGGTGACAGAGTGTAGGAGAGTGTGTGATAGAAGAAAGCTGAAGATAAATGTGGGTAAATGTAAGGTGATGAGATGTACAAGGGGTGAAAGTGGCAGCAATCTGGAAGTGAGCATTAAGGGAAAGGAACTGGAGGAAGTGGATAGTTTTAGATACTTGGGTGCAAATGTGGCAGGAAAAGGTGGAGTAAATGGTGGAGGTAGAATGTAGATTGAGAGAAACGAGTAAATGCCTTGGTGGATTAAAAAGTGTAATGAGGAATAGACATTTGGGAATGGATGCTAAGAGGAGACTGTATGAAGGAGTGATTGTGCCAACAGCACTGTATGGAGCAGAAACATGGAACATAAGAGAGGAAGAGAGAAGGAGCTTGAATGTGTTTGAGATGAAGTGTCTGAGAAGTATGATGGGGGTTACTAGGCTTGATAGAGTGAGAAATGAGGAGGTGAGGAGGAGAACGGGGGTGGAAAGGGAGTTGGGAGATAGGGTTGATGAAAAAGTATTAGGATGGTTTGGACACATGGAAAGAATGAGTGAAGAAAGACATGTAAAGGAGGAATGGAAGGCAGATGTGGAGGGAGTGAAGATGAGGGGACGTCCTAGGATGAGATGGATGGATGGGGTGAAGGGGGCTTTGGGGAAGAGGGGAATGTCTGTTGAGGAAGGACGGGAGAGGACAGAAGACAGGGGTGAATGGAGAATGGTTGTGTATGGAAGATGTTGTGGTGCATGAGGTGGAATGGACGGGGGGATGGGGGGTGAGGTAGTGTGTGTGAGCAAAATTTTGACGCAGCCCGAAGGGATTTCTCCCCGTCCTCTCCTTTATATGGGGGGACGGAGAGGGGGGGGGTCGCCGATTTAATGAAGCGGCCTTGCTGTGGATGTGCTGTGTCTTGCGACACTGCTTCTGACCCAGGGCAGTGGACAGGGTGCAGGGATGACCCGTCATCTAGGAGGTGCTAAGATGGGAGGGAGGGTGGAGGGGTGTGGAGTGTTTTCAGGGATGGAATGGGTGGGAATGATTTTATGCCTTTTCCTTTTTGGCTACCTCCCTAGTAAGGGGGAAAAAGCCTTGGTATATATATATGTATATGTATGTACTTAGGGTCACACGTAGCAGAAAATAGAGAAGAGGTGGAGGTAGGTTGTAGATTGAGAGGAAACTATATGAAGGGGGTGACTTGGAATTGAAAAGAGACACAAAGGAGAAGTTTTAATGTGTCTGAGATGAAATGTCTGAGAAGTGTGGTAGGGAGAACAAAGTTGGATAGAGTGAAAAAGAGGAGGTGAAGAGGAGAGTGGGGGTGGAAAGGAAGATAGCAGATAGGGTTGACGAAAGAGTATTGGGATGATTTGGACACATGGAAAGAATGAGTGGAGAAAGATTAACAAAAAGGGGGAGTGAAATTGATGGGAAGACCCAGAATGAGGTGGATGGACGGGATGATGGAGACACTGAATATAAGATGAGTGTATGTGGAGCAGGTAAGAAAGAATGCTAAAGATAGGAATGGATGAAGAGCGAATTCAAATGGATGAAGAAATAACGCGGCCTGAGTGGATGAGGAGGGAGTGGGGAGAAAGGAGAAAGGGTTCTCCATATAATGAAGCCGTGGGGGTAACCCAGCTTCAGCTGCCTCGCTGCACTGCCTCTGACCCTAGCAGTGTGGTGAGAGGCAGGGATGACCCGTCGTCCACGAAGGGCCAAGATGGGAGGGGATGGGTGGACGGTGAGGGTGTGGTGTTGAAATAGGCTTTGGTTCGGCTACCCCCCCCATAAGTGGGAAAACAGTCGAAAGTTCCATCAGAGAGACCCAAAGTGCTAAACTATTTATCTACATATTGATTTATTTATTAATCTATATATTAATGAATTTATTTATTCATTTATGTATTCATTTGTTTATTTATTTATTCATTTAATTGTTATATGTTTATTTGTTTATTCATTTACCTATTTGTGTATCTATTCATTAATTTATCCACTCATATACCTCTTTATATATCTATTCTTTTATTCATCTATCTATTCACTTACTTATCCATAAATTTATTTATTTATTTATTTATTTATTCGTTTAATTATTCAGTCATTTAGTCTCCTCTAACTTTGGACTTGTGTCTCCCTCATCTAGCGGTAGAGAAACAAATATATATATATATTTATATATATATATATATTTAGATATTTATATATATATATATATATATATATATATATATGTGTGTGTGTGTGTGTGTGTGTGTGTGTGTGTGTGTGTGTGTGTGTGTGTGTGTGTGTGTATGTGTGTGTGTGTGTGTGTGTGTGTGTGATTCACCTTGGTCTTTGGATCACGGGTTGGACTCGTGATCGACAGTTATTTCCCTCCTGGAGGAGAGCTCAGAGCTCGTATGACTGATCTATGGGTAATGCTGTGACCTTACACGCACACACACACCCAACTCTCCACCCACAAGAGTTGAAGTAACGACTCGAAACGCAGTGATACTGAAATTATTTCAGCCCTGGGCAGGATTCGATCCCGGACCGCCGTAGTGACAGTCAGAGGGTGTGTGTGTGTGTGTGTGTGTGTGTGTGTGTGTGTGTGTGTGTGTGTGTGTGTGTGTGTGTGTGTGTGTGTGTGTGTGTGTGTGTGTGTGTGTGTGTGTGTGTGTGTGTGTGTGTGTGTGTATATATATATATATATACATATTTATACATACATACATATACATAATTTTCCTTTTCTTTCTGTAAATCAGAGCCAGTTTTTGGTAATACCTCACCTAACTCTAATCTAATCTAACATGACTTTATCTAACCGAACGTGACTTAAACCTGACCTAACCTAACCTAACTTATCGATGTCGTTGTCTAAGGCCTTTGGTATGTTCTTTGAAGTGAATATTTGCTGTTTCTAGCCATCGTCATTAGTAATCAGTGTACAAAATAGATAAGTAATTTTTAAAATCTTCCATTTCTCGAAGAAATCGATGGAGCATTGGAATAAAGTCACAGGAGTATAGATAGTGTTCCTGGCAAAAGAATATTAATGATAATTATAATAATGATAAGGGTAATGATAATAATGGTAGGTAATACATTATTGGCAAAAATGAAAACATCGTCTCGTTACAGAGAAGCAAAGCCCTTATACCATCCCTTATTGCCTATTTTATCTACTGGCTTGCGAAATAATTAAAGAATTAGATAGATATTAATAAATTGTATTTAATGTCCCTATTACAGGAGGATAAAGGGAAATACTTCATATTTTGATGATTCCAACGCAAATTCGTTGATTACTGGGAACATTTTCATGGCTTCTTTGACTTTTATTATTTATTCATTGTCAACTTTATGGGCGGCAAGTCCAGACTAAAATTGTCCAGAGTAGAGGCCTTGAAACAACTTAACAAGTTACAAGTAATTTTTACATACAGAACCTAAGTTAATTTATTATTTGATCATTCTTAATTATGTAATTTTTACTAGACTTTAATATTTCTTTTATTATTGATGCCATTAGGCTATGTTATTATTTATAACACTTTTTTGTAGCGGGAAAAAACAGGAGGAAGTATAGTCTATCGTCAGGGTTTGAAAGAGAACGTGTTTTGAAAAAACAACGAAGAAAATTAAGCATTGGTTAGAGGGGACGGGTGACTTTAAATAAACGCGTACATAAACAAAATAATAACAAAAAATAATAATGTTTTGAAGTTATTGTAAAAATCTACCACCAGATTGTAGTCAGTCATTTCTAACTATCGTAAGAAATATATTATCGATAAATCCCAAGTGTTGGTAATTGGTTATTTGGTGATATAAAAATATATAAACTAACAAATAGCGAGGTAAACAAATAAAGAAAAAGAAAAATAAACAAATAAATAGATAAATAAATAAATAAATAAATAAATAAATAAATAAAGATAATTATATTAAAATTGTCAATGAAATAAAGTTTTAATGATATATACCTTGCCTCCAGTGAAGTAGTTAAGTATGCAGTGTACAAGCCTATTGTAGTGGAACACATGTATGTATATTGTATATGATTATGTGTATATGTATGTATGTATGTGTTCTGTCATATATATGCATGTATCTATAAATATATATTCTTTTCTTGGGAGGAGTTTTCATGATTAATCTGTCATTAGCAACATCTTTTTAGTTATATGTTTATGCAAGAAATGATCAATTAGTAAATAATTAAAAAAAAAATTTTATATATGAAATTGTTTCTTGAGAATGTACGAACAAATGTACGGTTATATACATACAATGTATTGTACTTGATAGATAGATAGATAGATAGATAGATAGACTTTATTTGGCAATAAATCAATGTACATGAAGTGCAAATAATGACAAGAACACATAGTTCGAAATAATAAATGTAAATTGCCGAGGATAACACAAAAAGCATGAACGCTTATTTCCATTGTGGTCCTCATCAGGTAATTTTTCTACATTAAGTCACACGGACAAACATACATAGGGGGTTGAGGGGACCAGAGACACTCATGAGTAATACCAGTCAGTACACATATGACACGTAAACATTGTTATAGTTTTGCTAATATTACTGAAATGTTTGTACACATAGGAACATTGAGTCCAAATATTTGAGCACCATCCAAAAGGAACCTTGCATTAAGCAAAGGAACAACAAAATAATGTTAAACTGTAACAAAACAGTATGAGTGAGTACTATAACGGAGTAGTACCATTAATAATATATTGCATTTTTCTACATCTGAATCAACATGTATGAGTGAGTACTATATCAGAGTAGGACCATTAATGATATACTACAATATTCTACATCTGTAACAACATATAGTTATAGTGAATCCTACACTGCAGCTAGGGTTACCTATTAATTAAATCTAACATTTTACCTAAATCTCAGGACGGAGTGGGCAATTACTATGAGTAGTACATTATAACCTGAAGCACCAGAGGTAGGGTACAGGGGACCAGTACTCGAATGAGTAAAACAACAAGGAGAATGAGGAAAGAGGTCAGATCATAACTGTTCTCGGAACCTATCTGAGACATATGCCATATTATGACTGGCAAAACTAAGGTGGAAACCAATTTGTAAACATCAATCATTGTTATGCTGAACTAAACTTCTAAAAAAGGGGAGGAGGGGAGGTTAGAAACAGTTATGAGTGAACGCAGATATGGATGGTATTACTCATGGAATCAGGTATCCCTCACTAAGCTAGTAGTACACAAAATCAAGGCTGTTCTCTGTCCATAGCTGAGACATATAGTAAGCCTTGACTTTTTTCTTGAAGGTAACCTTGCTATTTGTCTTCTTAATGGACACAGGTAGTGAGTTCCATAGTTGAGCACCTGTGAAGTGAAAACTGTTTTTGGTGAAGGGACCTGCATGAGGTACAATAAGAGATAACGCCATACATACCTAATGACACTTTTTCTAATATTCTAGCCACTGTCAGGCGATTTGATTAAGATCCACGTCAACATTTAATTATCACAGGAATTATAATGATTTCATTTCAGTAGACTTCATTATTCTTTTTAAGCAAGATCATTTATGTCTTTCATCTTCTTGAGACGACATTGCGACCATTTTCTATTATACAAATGTCAAAATCTTGACATTTATCATTTCTTATCAAAGGACAAATAAATCGGTTTTACATCCCAATTTATATTTTTTCTAAAATTTTGTAGAAATATATAAGTTTTTATGTATTTTTTGTTTGTAAATGTTTTAATGTCATTTTACTGAAGAAGTCTGAGGGTCAATAATAATGTGGAGAATATTATGACTTCCAACAGATTTCCCATCTCTTTTAAAACGAATGTTGACGGTATAAGTCAATCTAGGTGACCGTCCCACCGAGTTAATACTGGGATACTCTGCGTGAACTTTGTATACAACTTTCAACACTACAAAACTACGTACCTGTGAACAGCAGGGAACTCATCGAACCCTGAAACGTATAATGGCATTACAAAGCATCATGTATCTTTATGAATATGTAATTATTTCCATTATTCGTATTGGTTTGAATATTTCATTGAACTAAATTTATGACTTACCGTGGCCTTGGGGCCACTTGCAAATCTTCTTCGTCTTTGTTCTGGTTAATGACGGTGATGTGCGCGACGAACTTCGGGCGTGGCATGGAGGGGGAGTATGGGAAGGGGAAAGGATAAAGGTATGTTGAGGGGAATGGTTCTCTCACGGAATCCCCTCACTGGTTTAAGACACGCTTCGTCGTATATGCACTTCACACATGATATATATGAGGTCTGTGATTGGGGTGAATTCATATCATCCCCTAGTCACGAATCACTGACAGTCAATTACA
>NC_134816.1:38821329-38841329 GCF_046742065.1 Oratosquilla oratoria
TATTGGACATTGTTAGTGTCTCGATAAACATCAGTGTGTTATTCAGGAATTTTACCTAAATAACTATTACGAGACACTTTGGTATCATTGCAGGGCAACTACATTATTGAAGAGATAATTCTTAGTTTGTAATTTTGTTTTCTATGTCGTGGAAGACTGGTTAAGCTAACAAACTGAACACAAATTCTAATTCAGGGGTCGTAACCAAGGGTGTTGATATGTTAGGAAGGATTTGAAAGCTTTATTATTAAGGTTTGGATGGCATCATTCCTTCTGGAACTTGCTTTTGAACAAGTTTCCAGAAGTCTCATTTTCTGTATATGTCTGAAACGTGAAACTGGAAATCTAAGAAGCAATCAAACTCCTTTAAAAGGTTGTATTTCAGTGCATGAGTTGGGTGTAAAAGTATGCTAAATTTGTATTGAAATATATTGTGTATACATGTGTATATATGTATGAAATGTGTTCAAGTTACTGAAGATGAAATTATATTTTTTCATGGTTTTTTGGTATAGATGGTTTGGTAGATGGGGGCAGTATTTTAGGTAGGTGTATGATATATTTATCCGTATTATTTTTCATTGTATGGATATGTATGCAATATTGACTTCAGCCTGAGCAACATGGTAGATAGGGATGACCATATCAGTCGTACTTGCTTTGCCCAAGCTAAGAGTTTTTATGAATGTTGGTTTGTGTAACTTCAAGATTTACATTTTCACTGACATTAAACAAATTTTTAAAAACAAGTTGAAGACTTTCTTGTTCTAACAACAATATGACCTGGAAGACTTGACTATTTGTGAAATCTGTTTGATGGTCAAAATATGTGAATAGTACCTTTAAAGCATCATCAGTGGAGTGTGACTTGATACTTAATGACAGGTGAGGTGCAGAGTTGCATGTTAACTGGATTCTCATGTGTATTTATTGGGTGCATGCTTTGACTCTACCATCTGCCTTTATAAGGGGAGAAAGGGCTTATGGTACATATATAGTTTTAGGTAATTAGGTCTTGTCCATGATTATATGTAAACTTTACATTAATGTCTTCAATACAAGTAATGAACACAGAAAACGTGATCAAACCAGTTCACAAAATTTTGGGATAACTTAGCTATGGCTACAGAATAATCAAGATGCTGGCATCAGCATCCATGCATACCCACTTGAGCTTCATGATGCCTACATAGGCATCATTGAATGGAAGAGGTTAACTAAGTCTCCAGTCCTCATTGTTGGTATAGATCTTGTTTTGTATTTGTTCTTGTTTAGCATAGAACAGTATCCGCTACTGGTCACAGATAGTACAATACTAAGTAGAATGTTGGTATATTCTCTGAATGTCAATCTATAGCCTGTATTATTTTCACTAAATGGTAGTATTGGATAGCATTGTTTTCAAGTTGTGATTGAGGTCTTGCTTGTTAAATTGGTTAAAAGTATCGTCTTCATGGTTACCCCTCTTTAAATGTTTGTTACGGACCAATTGTAGAATCTTACACGTGTACGTGCACACACACGCATGCACCCTCACACACAAACTGGTTGACTAAGGCCCAAAGTACTCCGCTGTCACTCTGTGTCTTCACTTGGGTCATGGTAATATTTTTCTATTATTCAATTGATGGTTTGGGAGCATTAATGGTTAGGTTAGGTAATAAATTTTTTTTTACCATGACCCAAGTGACAGCACAGAGCAATGGAGCACCCCAGACCCCCACCAATCAGTGCATACGGGGGTGGGGGGATTCTTCAATTGATCCTTTGTTGCTAAGTGCTTGTGTATTTCAGTATAAGAAGATACCTTTCACTGGTTCCTACTATATAGATGTATACATTTTTTCAAAACTACTGAACCTATTTGTGCAATGAAGATAATTTCATAGTTGTAGACTTTTGATAGTGACCTGACAAGCACATTTTCCAAATGGTGTCTGTCCCTACCAGAGATGGACACCCCTAATAGTTGTCACCAACATTGCTTTCCTCCACAGAAATGTGGATATAGAGGAAGATATACATTTTAAAAGGAAACATAAGATGGAAAAGGAAGACTTACAGATAATTTGTAAAACTATAATCTGGTTGCTTATTCAGTCCATTGCCTTGGATCTCCCTTGCATGAGACCTGTAACCCCCAGAAGTGTATCTATGGCCATGGAATTGACACTTGCTACATTCTTAGAGTAGTGTTGTTAAGGATTCTAGGTTACCAGCACCTCTATCCACGTGGACCATCTTGCACCATCGAAATAAACACCACGTGATGACGGAGCCATTATTAGTACGATGTTCGCTTGTTACAACTTTTTCAAGTACATGGTGTGCCTGAAAAAATCTGTAAGTGAAACATCGTACTAATAAAGACCCCGTCCTCACTTGTTGTGTTTATTTCGATAGACTTGTCTGCAACTGCCACTTTCATACAATCTTGCACAACTGATGTGCATCTGGGAAGAGTGATTACTATAGAAATGGCTTGGTCAAAAAGAGATATATATTGTGAGCAAATGGGAAAGTGAACTTCTCTTACCTTGACAATAAAAAGATAAAAATGCTGATTATTTAATATCAAGTCTGTTGTGTGGCAATAATCAAGAACCCATAAAAACAGAGGAAATTTTTTCGTGACCTAGATTAGTCACATGCTGGATCACTGAACTCTGTGGTCTGTTGTATATAATACTGCTGGAAACCCTTGGATAAACAACTTAAGGAAAATGGAAATTTGATCTTGGTAGTATACAGAAAGGAGTGTGAATTCCTTGTTACTGAAAACTTCAATCAGTAAGATGTAGTCACCAAGAGGATATACAGCTAGATTTAGAATGATAAAAAGAAAATTCACAAACAAGCATCGACAAGATATGAACCTGAATTTAGATAAAAGAGAAATAAAGTGTAATGCATTTGTGGCAAAAATTACTGCTAGTTGTTCCAAACATACGTTTTTGCTCCTGTAAAATAGTCTGTACACTGTGATAACATGTTGTTTTTCAACAGAAATGGAGAGGACTTGTGCACTGTCTCCTGGGCAATGCATGATTTATAGCTTTCTATTACCTACTTGATTTGGCTACCTCCCTTATAAATGGGAAAAAAGCCCTTGGTATATAGATATAGATAGAATACATGACTACAGTCTTCTACTACAATAAATTTTGACTGCCTCGGTTGATTAATTTCAAATAACTAAAATCCCAAGTTGATGTGGAATGCAGTAAGTCCTGGGTGAAGGCCTGTTGTGTATAAATTCTTGAAATATTTAAGAAACTTTCCTTCATAAAGAGGAGTTTGTTTGCCATAACATCAGATAACATTAGAACATGTATGATAAGCACACAGACTTGCATGTCTTGGGTGGTGTCTTGTGTTGTGCCTTTCATTACATTCAACTGAATGTGATTGTGTGGTATCAAATTGAATAAAATGCATGAATGATTCAACTTTGAGATGTAACCTCATTGAATTGGTGACTTTATTGTCGAATACAATTGGTGAACTTATGCTGAAATTTCTTCTGAAGAGGACATTAGTTTAGGGTGGATGTTGAATGTATTTTGGATGACTCATAATACCTCTTATTAGTACTTTTATTTGTTTACATGGTGATTATAAGAAGTCCTCCATTGTGGAACATGTCAGAAATATTAGCTGTGCTGTTGTTTTTGCATCTCTGAAGGAGGCATGTAGGTCATGTTTAAAAACAAATGTTTGAAATGCGATACCTGACATAGATATCCCATGTGGAGTGGGTAGTCTCGCATAGTATCCAAATGCATTGTCTCGGTGTTTTTGGGGGGTAGAAGTAGCTGTTGCATACCATTCTATGGTTGTTGCAAAGTATATTGTAGCTACAATGGTGGTCAGGTATATGGAGTTAGACCAATCCTTTTTCCTCATCTCATTTAGATTCTATAATTGCAACCTAATCTCTTGGTTTGTGCCAATGCATTGATTCAATTTTTGTAATGAAATTATCATTGTAGAGCCAAGTGTTTAGACTGCTGTAGCTATCAAGTGCACAGCAGTTGAAGTTATATTTGTATATATTTGAACTTGGGAAATGTGCCAGAGTTTTTGGTGGTGACAGCGTGTCTAAATTAGCGAAGTATAATATAGCATCTACATTTATTAATATCCCACCCATGCTGATGTATATAGTGATACAAGTGTACAGCTCCTTTGTATTTTCATGAAAAATAGTTTTGTAATTTTTTTTTTTTTGTTTTTTTTTTTTATGTTCGTGAGTCTGTATATTTTTATTTTTTGTTTGCGAGTCTCAAATGGCCTGGCATCAGACACTGTGTCCAAGATACTGTCACTACACAGAAAACCCAGAATGCATTATTGTACACTGGCCTGCACTCTCTTTGGACAAATCCATAAGATCTCCATGTAGGAACCTATTGGCTGAATGAGTGGCTATGGTCAGTGTTCTTGAGGGATGCACATTTCTTGCAGAAGAGGACAGGGCCCATAGATCGATCGATTCTGAATTAATTTTGTCTATCTGTGCCCTTCACAAGTGCTCCCTTCCCTTTAATGATAGATAAAACCTTATCATAATACTGATATTTGCTAATTATTTTTACAAACAAAAACTCGGCTTCAAACTAGTTAGCAGTGGCCCATAAAACCTTATCATAATGCTGATATTTGCTAATTGTTTTTACAAGCAAAAAAGCTTCAAACTAGTCATCAGTGGTCCTAGGGCTTTCCGATAGATTCTTGGGAAGAAACTGTAATATTGTCTACGTTGCAGCAAAAGGATTGATAGAGATGAGCTTTACCCTTTGGCTCTTTGTGGACTTTTGCCTTGGTTTGATAAAATCACAAAGCTGCAGCCAGAACAGAGGCAGGTTGTAGAATAGGGAAGAATAGGATGTAATGTAGCACAGAAATTATTCTAGATTGTGTGATTTTTGTATCTCAAGTACTGATTGTTATCTTTGCATGCTGTTGTGATACTGCAAGAGTGTCCATTTGATTCCCGTTGGGTGAACCCAGTATCCTAATGATACTGTACAAGCTTCTCGTTTCTTTGTAGTTTTGATTTGTATAACAATCAATCTGTTGCCCAGGGTGTTTATTGCAGGAAAATTATAACTCCTAGATAACTGTCTACAGCTGCTTGTTCTATGTTGTGCATCAGTAAGATTTGCAATAGGTTTTACTTCATGCTGAATGCATTTGTAGAAAATTTTAGTGGTATTTTCATCAGCGGGTCTTGTGACTGTGTGTGAGCTGCTCTGTCTCATCTTTCATACAAAACCTATTCAACATGGGTGACCCTGCAGAGATTTTCATCCCTATCGACTTTGCTTTTGTAGTCGTTAAGATTTTTATTATGAAGAAGTTTTCTTTAATATTGATACCACACAAAGTTGGCTGTCTTATGTGAACATGGCTAATATATTGGAATTTGACTTTTCTGTGGAATCGTTTATTTTTCATTGGCCATTGACAATTGGCTAATTTTTAATCCTTGTTAGATTGGACTGTTATACAGTGTTTTTCTGCACCTATTGAAGTAATTATAATAATTTTGTTGCATTTCCAACATTTCATAAGATTTTTCAGTTAAATTTAATTTTTTTTTAGGCATGTTTTACCTCAACATTATTTATTGTTGCGATAGGTGCAGCCTTGTTTTTGTATATTGTAAGATCAATGCAGCCTGTAACTGAGCTATTTTATTGAACTTTTTTTCTTCTTGGCCTTCATTGTATTATCCTGATTATCATGGATGTCAAAAATTTGTTGCCTCATTAATAGAGTGTCATGGATATTGATGAAATTGCGGGGTAGTTATCAGAATAAAAGGATTGATACAGTCTGGCATGGAACAGATGAAATACTAGTCTGTAGCCACTTTGCTTGCGAGATTGTTGATCATGCTGTACTGGTGATATTGAGATGGCACAATGTGTTTTATTTATTTTTGTTATATTTTTTTTCTTCATTGTCTTTTCTGTAAGTTGAACATAGATACCATATATGATATGCAGAATACAAAAAAATGGGTCACATCAAGTGACTTGATTCCTTTTAACTATTTCAAGGTGGATTACTTTGTTTTAGAAAAAGATCTACATGTTCAAACAAATTGGCCATGTTTACCATAATTATCTAACCCCACCCCTGCCCAGTGACATCAAACCCCCCCACCCCATATATACGTACACACACACACACATGCTCAAACTGATTTAAATCATGTACTATTATCTGGAATGAAACCCCTAAATACCAAAGGCGATAGTTTCAGTTGGTCTTCATCCTGTTGTTACAGAAAGACACGTTCATTGTACCTGAAATAGATCTTGTATTTGACTGCATAACATCTGTGAATGGTGTCCCAGTAGTGAAAGGATCAGGCTGCACCTGTACACCTGCATTGAAGCCATGCAGGTGTGACTATTCCCTGCATTGTTCTATATGGGGGTGGGGAAATAACCCATAGATATGGGGGGGGGCTGCTGCAGACGAATAAAATATCCTGGCGACAACCATGATTACCTAATTAATTTATTTTTATCAATTAATTAATTTATTTTATTTATTATGGAAATGGTGGACCAGAATATGCTATCTCTCTCAAAGGATCCAACGCGGAGGCGAATAAAATGGCCAGGCGGCAGCCAAGCAACGACACGAGTATCGTTTGGTATGGGAGGAGTTAAACGAGGCAGTCTTGCGTGACGCTAGTCCGTAGGGGTGAAAGGTCACTGTGTTATCAGTGATAACGATAGCGTGGGGAAGACGCGGCTTTGGCCATTGGAAAAAGTATTTCCCGAGGTTATTGATTGTAGGTTACCAGCAGTATTCCCTCTATTTTATTTATTTATTTATTTATTGCTGTGAGTGTGCGCAGATTTTTTTTTGTGCACAAACTTTCCATTCTCTGAAAAGTATGTGCGCACACATAGCGGCAGTCATTTCGTTTGCAATGGAAGCGTTAGAGTTAGAAAAAAAATGCAATTATTGGTTTGACGGTTACCATAATTTTAGATAATTTACAAGTTGATGTTTAGGTGGAACTTTTGTATTGAATGGATTTTAATATCATTAGAAAACCTTGTGTGCACATTTTTTCTTTGTGTACTAGTTGTAAAACGTGTATGTGTACATGCACACAGCTTAGACTAGGGAACGTTGGTTACCACTCACCAGGTCTTCTATCCTCTTCAATGGTCGTTGTCCCTAGGCTGCACCGTCTTCTCGTGGATAGGCCGGTGGTCCTGCAGTGAATTTTGGAGGATGTGTTAGACATGGAGATGAATAAAATCGTCTGGTGGCGGGTGGAGTGAAGGGGACAAGTGAGCGTTGTTGGTGATTCAGACTGAGCTCTTCTTATCTGTGCTGCCACTTGGCACGGGGGCTGTCAGAACTCCGGTAACATTCTGGTGGTCGGTCGGTACGCGATGGTTTGTTACAGGTGTGGCTGGAGCTATTTTTTTTTTTTTTTTTTTTTTTTTTTTACGGCTATGGGTTACGGCTATTTTTTTATTTTTTTATTTCATTATGATAATTTATTTTATTATTATTTATTTTATCATAATTTGGTGCTCTCGCCCCTCCTCAGGGAGTGTATTTACGCCCCCCCCCCCTCTCGCTCTCTCTCTCTCTCTCTCTCTCTCTCTCTCTCTCTCTCTCTCTCTCTCTCTCTCTCCAGTTGTGTCAATATGGTGACACAATGGACATATATGGTTTAGTGTTCACAAACTGAACACCATTTGCTCCGCAGCTGAACACATACTGAACATACGCTTGAAGTGTGCAGGAGCCAGGACTCGAACCCACGCCGCGTCAACGTTAAGCCCAGCACCATACCGTCTATTAAAAAAAAAGTCTATTGAGCTGGTTGTCGTGTTGTTCGTATGACCGCCATGTTGAAACAAAGAAATCACAAAAAAGTCCCATCTAACTTCCTGGGGGGGGGGGCGTGACCCCTCTTGTATAGAAATATAGATACACTTCAATAGAATCTATGGATTTAGTGAAACTCCATAGGCGAGCTTCGGGCTCGAATGTATGGGTGATGGGAGAACGCGTGTTGTTCGCCTTGATAATAGAGACCCGTGGGAAGTTGGTATGGGCGCATACCACTACCTATACCACCGATGATACTGTCACGGTCAGGGAGTGAAAGTCTTCTCCTAATACTACACATCGTTACGGTCTCCCTTGAGAAAAGGGGAGAGTATGTGGTAGAGAACTTCTGTTTTACCCGTAGATCGGGACGTAGATGAATTCCGAGCTCTCATCCGGGAGGCTAGGAGCTGACGATCACGAGTGTGACACGTGATCCAGGGCCATGGTGAGTCACATTACAAGTACACACGGGTTATCACCCACATGTACACACCCAGGGCTACGTGTACACAGTCACCCGTTTGTACACACACAGAGCCACGTACATGTGTACAACTGTGATACAAGGTTCGAGTCCGGATGAACGGGTTGTTCCGGACCGGCTGTAGCTTACCGGGATCCGGGTCTCCGCCTCGACCGGTCGAATCCGGTAGTACCCTGTCAAGACTATAGGAGAAGATGTGAGGGTAGGACTGAGAAGGAAGGGGAGGAGAGGAGGAGGGTAAGGGAAGAAGAGGAGAGGAGGAGGGTTAGGGAAGGAGAGGAGAGGAGAGGAGGAGGGTAAGGGAGGGAGAGGAGAGGAGGAGGTAAGGGAAGAAGAGGAGAGGAGGAGGGTAAGGGAAAGAGAGGAGAGGAGGCTAAGGGAAGGAGAGGAGGATAGGGAGGGATGGGAGGAGGAAGAAGAGAAGTGGGGAGGTAGTGGAGAACATGGTTTATCATTATTTTTGATATTATTATTATTATTATTTTTTTTTTTGGGGGGGGGGGCTGTCGCCCTCTGGACGTGGTGTGCATGGGAGTAGAACCTGGGTGGGGGGTGATTTGCGCCGCTACAGTTGGGTACTCTTGCCCCATACAAAGGGTGAAAGGGAATATTCCTACATCACTCTCATACACATATCCATGACCCACAAATCAAGAGGACGACCTGACCTGACCTGACCTAGTCTACGCGTGTGATTACCAGTGCTTCTATCACAGGGTTGTTAATGGTTAGTTAATCCAGTAGTTTGCGTTTTTATTGGAGTGCCGCATATGGGCCATTTGGTATTATTAAAAAAATGTGGATTAGGATGCCCCGCCCCCCGTAATTTTAGATATTCATCTCGGTCATAAATGGCCCCAATTTTATTTGTTTGTTTGTTTATTTTTTAGACCATCTCTCGTGCACATATGTTTCGAATGTTAATTTCATTGGAAGAACCACTACTATTTCTTCCTCTCCATCATCTTCCTCCTCCTTACTCCTCTTCCTCCTCCTTACTCCTCTTCCTCCTCCTTACTCCTCTTCCTCCTCCTTACTCCTCTTCCTCCTCCTTACTCCTCTTCCTCCTCCTTACTCCTCTTCCTCCTCCTTACTCCTCTTCCTCCTCCTTACTCCTCTTCCTCCTCCTTACTCCTCTTCCTCCTCCTTACTCCTCTCCCTCCTCCTTACTCCTCTTCCTCTCATCCGCCTCCTCCTCCTCCTCCTCCTCCTCCCTCTCCCTTTTCCTCCTCCTCCCTCTCTCTTTTCCTCCTCCTCCCTCTCTTTTCCTTCTCCATTCCTCCTCCTCCCTTTCCTTCTCCATTCCTCCTCCTCCCTCTCCTCCTCCTCCCTCTCCTCCTCCAACTCCTCCTCCTCCTCCCTCTCCTCCACTTTTCAGTTCCTGTTCTTTCTCACGCAGCTTATCACGCCCCACACCCACATCCTCTTCCACCCAACGCCCACGTCCTCCTCGAGGCCGAGAAGGGCGTGTGGTAGGTGTGAGGCCTTTTGTCTCGTCTTCGATGTCTCTCCGTGTTTACTTTCGCCGGATTTTCCCAGGACGCCGCCGCCGACGCCTTCTTTCTCGCTCCCGTCTTCCTTACGGATTGGCCCAATTCCTTCGGGGTAGTTTCATTTGCCTCCCTCCTCTTCCTCCTCCTGCATCTCCCCCTCCTCTTCCTCCACCTCCTCTTCCTCCACCTCCTCTTCCTCCACCTCCTCTTCCTCCACCTCCTCTTCCTCCACCTCCTCCTCTTCCTCCTCCTTCCTCTTCCTCCTTCCTCCGCCTCTTCTTCCTCCTCCTCCTCTTCCTCCTCCTTCCTCCTCTTCCTCCACCTCCCTCCTCTTCCTCCACCTCCTCTTCCTCCTCCTCCTCCTCTTCCTTCTCCTCTTTCACCTCCCCCTCCTCCACCTCTTTGACACACACAACACGTAAAATACACAGTACTGCATGATGGCGGCGGTGCGATATTGGCCGGCAGGATAGAAGCAACGGTAAACTGTTTGCCGTAAGAACAAAGTCACCCTGGATGCCCCCCACTCACCTCCCCTCCCTCGGGGGGGGGGAGGGAGAGACTCCACCTGCTATTCACTCCCCCTTTCCCCCCATTTCCTTCCGCCAAGTTTCACTCAGACACCGCCTCTTTTTGTTTTTTTCCCATATTTTCTTCTCTGTTCTTCCTCCTCCCCCTCCTCCTCTTCCTCCTCCTGCTCTTCCTCCTCCTCTTTGGAACCTAGGAAGAGTCCCATTTCGTTTTTTCCCAGTCTTCGTCTTCATCTCGTCCTTGTTGGGTCGATGATCTCTTTGGACCCAGGAAGGCTCCCGCGGGGAAGGGGGGAGGGGGGTCGAGACGCCGCCGGGTGCCTCCGTGAGCAGTGGCGGACCCGTTGACCCTGTTCCCGGGGTCATTTCTGACAATTTTTTATATCAGAGGGGAGGGGTGGGAAGTGTGACTGTACAAGTGTAGTGATGTGTTTATATATAGATATATATATATATATATATAATTTTTTTTTTTTTTTTTTTTTTACTACAGACTTTTCTATTCTGCCGAGGATAGAAACTCTGGTGATTTATGTTTAAAAGAACGATAGAATGGGGATTAAAAGGAATATTGGCTTTTTGCCTGAGATGTTTTGTCCTCCAAAAGCGGGACTCGAACCCGTGCACTGTACCTTACGATCGCTTCGGCGGATGACCTGTGCCGCCCTCTTCTTTCAAGCTGCCCTGGGGCGCCGGTGGTGGAGCGTGCGGGCGTCTTCACGCCCGTTGGCACGCCCACGGACTCCCGGTAAGGTGCCTGAGAGGTAACACGCAAGTTGTGCTTTTTGGTAAATTGGACCTTGCCGCCCTCCTCCTCCTCTTCTCCTCCTCCTCCTCTTCTCCTCCTCCTCCTCTTCTCCTCCTCCTCTTCTCCTCCTCCTCCTCTTCTCCTCCTCCTCCATCCCCTCCCCCTCTCCCTCACTTCTCCCTCCCCCTCTCTTCTCCCTCCCCCTCACTTCTCCCTCTTCTTCCTCCTAATCCCCCTCCCTTTTCACCCTCCTCTTTTCACCCTCCTCCCTTTTCCTCCTCCCCTTTCCTCCTCCTCCCTCCTTCCCCCATTTCCTCCTCCCACATAACTTGTAAAGTACACAATACTTGAAGCCCTATTTATATATTTTCTTCTAGCTGCTGCTACCCGATTTTATTCAGCTGAGAGCCAGGTGGTGGTGGTGGTGGTGGTGGGTTGACGTTTGCCACGCCCACCCATACTCGCCCACAGATGAATAAAGTCGGCCGGCGATAGGTAGAACAAGTAGTTGAAATATATTATTTTAATTTGTTTTATTCTATTTTATTACTATTTTACTCTTAGACCGTTCTTGAAGCATTGTCCTCGTTTCTTCGTGTTTCTGGATGTTGCTGAAACTGTTCATCAACTGTTTCGTATCAGTTTTCTTTAGTTTGTCATTGTTGTCCACGTGGCACAAAGTTGTAGGCCAACGTGTTGGCTAGCTGTTCACACCCGAGCCCAAGATCTGTTGCAAAATAGTCCTTGGACTGGCTTGAGACATTTCAGAAACTGTCTCGAAACAGTCCAGAAACACCAGCGAGACACGGAAACATTGTTTCAGAGACATTGTATTTATGTCCGAAGCTTCAGTATGATAGCGTAATCCCATGCATTAGCGTAGTACTGTACCGGACATTTCGCCTATCCTCCGCCTTGTTAGTCAATTGCCCTTCCCCCTCGCGTAGTAGCCTGACCCTTGCAGTAGGATAGAAGCGCTGGTGAACCAGTCTGTGACAAATAATCAGCTGTCGTGGATCCTAAAATGTCTCCGCGGTGGTGGTGGGATATTGTCCGTGGTGGTGGGATGTTGTCCGTGGGTATGAAAGTTCTGATGATGTCTGCCTTGTCATTTGGGGGGGAGGGTGGAATGTCCAGGCAGGGCTGATGGACTTTTGGGTCTTTCATGGCTAGAGGCGGCTGTCAGGGACTTTGTGACTTCCTTACGGACCACAGTCGCGTAGCGCTCTTTTACAAATGGGGACTATTGTCCTCCCCAAGGAAGAAGAAAAGAAAAAGAGATAATCCGCAGTTCCGTACCCAAGGATAGAAGCGCTGGTGTTGTTCCCATTTTGTCTAAAATGCCTTTCGGACACGAATGTTTAGCCAAAATTTGGCGAAATGGGAATTCATCGGAAGCGGCGTATATTGCATTGAGAGACCATACATGTAACGATCGGTTGTTGTATAGGATGCTGTATTCAATTTGCATAAAGATTTGCTGTCGCTGGTGCGAGAAGTTGATGAGGCCGGGGGAGTGGGAGTGAGCAAGAGGGAGTTACCCGTGTGTAATGAATCGACTCAATTCGTGGAGATTAACTCAAGGATGAGTTAAGTGTTTTTCAACCTTCAAGCTTTGTGGGACCCTTTGTATCGACTTCTGTATTCAGGGAACACCTTGATATGTCATAATAATTTTACATTTGTATATGATTTTTTTTTTTCATTTAGTGATGTGAACATTATACAAATCATCGGCACATTCTAGACCCTAATTGTAATAATAAATTCAACCATTTCATGTTATATTTCTACGTACTTGCATAATGTTTCTAAACTTTTGTTTTTATAGTTCAGTTTATATATACTAGCACAATGAATTTAAATACATTTGAAACTTGAATGTATTTTTTTTTTTAAAGACCCTCTGGCGCCCCTCAAAAACACCCTCGCGACCCTAGTTTGGGTCGCGACCCTGGGGTTGGGAACCACTGTTCTAGAGGAAAAACTAGACGAAAAAAGGCTTAGCTTGAGGAAGACTTGTTGTTTACTAGAGAATCTTGTGGTTGGTTGCTGTCATTTTGTATCCTGGCAGGAAAAATTATTTTAATTACGTATTTTGTTTGAATTTCTTTGTATTACTGTAATTTTTATATGTGGTTTGTGGAGGAGTTTCCCTTCGTTGGATAGAAGTCGTTATTGATGATTTTGGTTTTGTTTGAATGTTTTAGTTATCAGTGGGTGCCGCGTCGGTAAAGAAAAGAATTAATGTAAGAAACTGGCACGCGGTTTTGTAACATATTTCCACTATTGCGAAGGATGTAAATGACAAGGACTTGTGGAAGGATATTTTTCCTTAGGGATATTTTATTTCATTTTTTTTTTATTATTGATTGGAGGAGGAGGAGGAAAAGGGAGAGGGAGGAGGAAGGAGGATGAAGAGGAAGAGGAAGAAATAGTAGGTGAGGAGGAGAACAGGGGTGGAAAGGGAGCTGGGAGATAGGGTTGATGAAAGAATATTAGGATGGTTTGGACACATGGAAAGAATGAGTGAAGAAAGACTAGTAAAAGAGGTGTGGAAGGCAGATGTGGAGGGAGTGAACATGAGGGGGCGTCCTAGGATGAGGTGGATGGATGGGGTGAAGGGGGCTTTGGGGAAGAGGGGAATGTCTGTTGAGGAAGGACGGGAGAGGACAGAAGACAGGGGTGAATGGAGAATGGTTGTATATGGATGATGTGATAGCATGAGGTGGAATGGGCGGGTTGATGGGGGGTGAGGTAGTATGTGTGAGCAAAATTTGAAGCAGCCCGAAGGGATTTCTCCCCGTCCTCTCCTTTTATGCAATGGGGGGACGGAGAGGGGGGTCGCCGATTTAATGAAGCGGCCTTGCTGTGGATGTGCTGTGTCTTGCGACACTGCTTCTGACCCAGGGCAGTGGACAAGGTACAGGGATGACCCGTCATTCAGGAGGTGCTAAGATGAGAGGGAGGGTGGAGGGGTGTGGAGTGTATTCAGGGATGGAATGGGTGGGAATGATTTTATGCCTTTTTCTTTTTGGCTACCCCCCTTGTAAGGGGGAAAAAGCCTTGGTATATGTATGTGTGTGTGTATATATATATATATATATATACACACACACAAAATTTACGAAATTGTCTATTTTTCATCTCGGGACGCGATAACCCCCCCTCTTAACTCACATCTAACCTAACCCCCACAAACCCCCCATCCACTCACGTGCTTGTCATTGTAAGGCATCGGTGGGCGGAAGGAAGGAAGTAAGGAGGGCATGCAAACGAAGGCGGGGTGGGGGGGTTGGCGACAGCAGGAATAGCAGTCGCATGACACAGTCAGCCTGACGGATGCGACGATGTACTGACGTCGCAGTGAGAGAGAGAGAGAGAGAGGTTTATCATTGGTTATACCGTTACCAAACCATTCTGCTCTCCTTTCCCGTCCGATGAACTTTAGGATTTCGTCACGTCCTCCTCCTTCTCCTCCTCCTCCTCCTCCTCCTCCTCCTCCTCGTCCTCCTCGTCCTCGTCCTCGTCCTCCTCCTCCTCGTCCTCCTCCTCGTCCTCGTTCTCCTCCTCGATAGCAGAAGCAGTCTGGTTCACCAGTTTCGTCATAATTCCCAATAGGAGGCGGGGAGGAGGGGAGAAGGGATCGGCTCTGAGAAGCTGAAGAGAGAGGGTCTTGTAACATTTGGTTTAACAAGGAATGTATACTTTTTCACTACTCGCCTTGGTGTATTTAGGTACTGTATTATTGAACGCACGCACGCACATACATATGTGTATGTATAAGTGTGTATGTACACACACACACACAGGATGTGACCTTATGTATGTGCGCGCGCGCTCATGCTAAGATGGAGTGTTGGTTTCTCTCTCTCTCTGTCTCTCTCGTGGCAAAGGTTGGGTTTAATGTCATCGAGTGGCGACGGAAGGAGGGAAACCCGCTTCGCACGTGACCAATTCGGAGCCAGGCGAGCGCGCTCTTCTGCAGCAGAAGACGAAGGGGATGCCTGGCGATTTTAGTACATGGGATCCCGGTTTGAACGCAGTCGGGGCCGGTCGAGACCCCCCCCTCTCTCCCTCTCCCTCTCTCTCTCTCTCTCTCTCTCTCTCTCTCTCTCTCTCTCTCTCTCTCTCTCTCTCTCTCTCTCTCTCTCTCTCTCTCTCTCTCTCTCTCTCTCTCTCTCTCTCTCCTCTCTCTCTCTCTCCTCTCTCTCTCTCTCCTCTCTCTCTCTCTCCTCTCTCTCTCTCTCTCTCTCTCTCTCTCTCTCTCTCTCTCTCTCTCTCTCTCTCTCTCTCTCTCTCTCTCTCTCTATCTCTCTATCTCTCTATCTCTCTCTCTCTCTCTCTCTCAGCCATAACGGTGCCCGCATTCTTGCATGTGCCTTATTTCCAAAGTACAGATATTGCCGCGACTACTCTGCTTGTACTACAACTTTTACTACTACTACAATTGCCTAGATGTCTCTACTGTTACTATTACTTCTGTCATATTTGCTATGCTGAATCCACTCAGCTTGTGTTACTTCTATGCTGCTGTTGGGCTATGCTGCTTCCGTTTAAGGAAGGTAGATAGGGAGTAGAGTAGGTAGATAGGAGGATGTTGCGAGATTATTTGGTGTTATTTTCCTTGTTTATTTATTGTCTTTCGAGGATGATTTTTTTTCTTGTAGGAATGACTTTTTTTTTTGTTTTTTTTCTTTCCCTCGAGCATCAGGAAATGGTGGTCACAGCACTGGTAGAAAACAAAAGTCCACCGGGATTGACAAAGGCAGGAAGGATGGCTGGAGGTGGGTGGGTGGGAAACCTTTGTAACGACGTGCCGTCTGTTTGCTGATGCTGATTTCAGATGACAGATGGCAGACCGTGTCGTCTGCATTATTTCCTTGTCACCGATCTCCTTTCACTTCCTTTCCCCTCTCCCCCCTCCCACCTTCCCCCTCCTACCTCCCACCCTCCCCCTCCTTCCTCCCACCCTCCCCCTCCTTCCTCCCACCCTCCCCCTCCTTCCTCCCACCCTCCCCTCCTTCCTCCCTCCCTCCCCTCCTTCCTCCCTCCCTCCCTCTCATATTCCCCCTTTCTCCCTCCCTCTCATATTCCCCCTTTCTCCCTCCCTCTCATATTTCCCCTTCCTCCCTCCCATCTTCCCCCCTTCCCCCTCCCACCTTACCCATCTCCCACCTTCCCCTTCTCCCACCTTCCCCCTTTCCTCTCCTCCCCCTCTGAACATCAGAATTGAATTGCACCTTCGCTTAGTCAATTCCTTTAACTTCCTTTCCTTTAAACCCGTTTTAACACCCCTGGCCTTCGTAACCTTCTTCCTTAATCTCCTTGGATTCGCTGTTGGCACATAGATGAATGAAATCGCCTGGCGGCGGCGGCAGCCCCGTGTAGTGAAACGGGGGGAAGCGCTGGTGATGCTTGAAATGCCTCTGCCATTGCGGTCAAACGCGCCTCGCTTTGCTTGTCTTTGCTTTGCTTTGTTTGGTAACAGGCGGCCGTTGAACTTGGAGCCCGCACGCGTATGTGTGCGTGTGCACATGTGTGCGTACATCTCTCATTGAGATCCTGGTCCCCCAATCCGGGGACCGAGTGTCAGTCTTCGGGGCTGTACCACCAATAGGGGGGTGGGAGGAAGGTAGAGGTGGGGGAGGGGATGGGGGTGTTTGAGAATTACAATACCTTTTTCCTCCTCATCTTCCTCCTTTCTCTTTCTCCTCCTCCTCCCTCCTCCTCCTCCTCCTCCCTATTCTTCCCCTCCCTTCTCTTCCGCTCCCTCCTCCTCTCTTCCACCTCCTCCCTTCTCCGCCGTCCTCCCTTCTCCGCCGTCCTCCTCCTCTCTTCCACCTCTTCCACTTCCTCTTCCACCTCCTCCGCTTCCTCCTCCCGGTAAAATGAACTGGCGTAACGGAGCCTACGATAAGAGACGATGATGTCTCAACACACAGGAAGAGACGTGATGGCGAAGGCCTTCCTCCTCCTCCTCTTCCTCCTCCTCCTCCTCCTGTGTGTGTGAGAACCTTCCCGGCGGACGTCGGACGGCGGTCTTTCGTCACTTTTTTGGGGGGCAAGGGCCTAAAGCCCGGCCTCTTCCTCCTTCAGGGAAAAGAATTTAGCGGAAAATGCATTATGGTGGTGGTCAAATGTCTCCTGTGTGTGTGTGTGTGTGTACGTGTGTACGCGTGTACGTGTGTGTGTGTACGTGTGCTTTGATGTTATCGACGGATGCAGGCTTGTCATCACAGAAGTCTCTCTCTCTCTCTCTCTCTCTCTCTCTCATGGTACTGAGGGGGAGAGGAAAGTCTGACGACCGCCTCGTCAGGACCACTGAACTGCTGACACTGGCTCGTTCGTTGGCGTCAGCCTACATTCTGGCGAGAGATACGACACGAGTCAGCTTTGGCGGCAAATGCCAGCTCAGGGTGCCGTGGTCAGCAGGCCTGTCAGCAAGGCGTGGGATGGCGGTGTCAGCGTATAGCATAGCTGACAGCTTCCGTTCGTCCTCATGTCAGTGCTACCTGTGGGAGACGTCTGCCCCGTGGGAACTCCTACCCCAGAGGAAGGCGGATTGGACAACAGTGTCAGCCCCTGAGCTTCACTTGGATTCGTGGCAACCCCCTCATAAAGAGGGGACAAGTATCGCGTGAAGAATTGTCACCCCCAAAACGCCCACCTGAAGAATCGTCACCCCATGAGATCCCATCTGAAGAATTGTCACCCCAGTACGCCGAATATCAACAGTGGAGTAAAGATTAGGTTAGGTTGAATGAGGGTTATGCTAATTGTCATCAACTTGTACAACCGAAGAATCGTAAACCCAGGAAGGCCCACATGAGGAATTGTCACCTTGTGGAAGTCTGGGGTGAGGATTCTTCATGTGATCCAGGGACAATTGAGCTAATATGTGTATGTTATGTATGTGTATACTTGTACGTGTGTGTGTGAAGTGTGATCACACGGTCCGAAAGCTAAGCGTCTCTGGTTTTACTACGTATTGTACATATTACCCAATAGAGATCATCAGTTCGTGGGTTGTCCAATTGAACCACGCGTTGTCAGCGATGTCACGACAGACAGAAGCGGGTGGCTGACACGTGGCAACAGAAGGGTCCCCCCGCGAGATGAATAAAATCGCCTGGCGACAACATGGACAAAGGAGCTTCTAGAAGCCAGGACGAGGGTATTCTTAGAAACCCTTTCTAAGTTAGTAGAATTCTTTGGAGACTAAGGCAGCAATATATTTGGCGATCATGTCCGTCTTCCGAGAGCAGCTTTCACTTCTTCGAATCAATGTCAGGAATCTCCCAGTGTGGCGCCCGTCAATGGGAGCCTTGTGACGTCACTGGCACCAACCCTGACGATGACGTCATCGTGGTGCCAAACTACACGGGTGAAAGGGCGTCCTTCATGCAGTGCCCAGGCTGCAGTGCTCATCTGCAGTGCCCGGGCTACAGGATCTACACTGCAGTGCCCGGGCTACAGGGTCTAGACTGCAGTGCCATTAACCTCCCCCCCCCCTGCCCGGGTGTTAATTCGATTGAGGGACGGGGGGGGGGAAGGATGAGGGGGTGGAGGTCCTTAAGAGTGCAGCATGGTGTCGCCATGTTATTTCTCTCTCTCTCTCTCTCTCTCTCTCTTTGATAGGATTTCGGTCTCTTGAATTTGAAAGCGACATCTTGTGTATGTATTTGGGTGTTTCGTCGATAAAGTCGGAAATATATATATATATATATATATATATATATATATATATATATAATTGTGTGTGTATTAGCAAAACTCTAAAGAATGAAATGGAATATTTTTTCATTAAAAACAAATGGTTTCTTTCTACTTTCATGATAATTCGTAGGTTTGGGCAGGGTTGGACACAGAAAGGTTCAAGCGAAGTGTAGGGAATTCTTGGGCCATCTGCAGCAGCAGGGTTCGATTCCAAGGAAGGACACCCCAAAACGACCCGTATTGCGATGCACCATAAGGGTCATGTTCGAGGAAGCGTGGTGCACAAGTGAGAAATCCATTTGCGGGTGCCCACTGAGCCAGTTCTGTATATATTATCATAACATTTGGTCTAACGTATGCACCTGTGTCCTATGTACTGGGTATAGGTGGCCGGTTCGAGTACTGAAGTTGACTGTGTGTGTGTGTGAGAGAGAGAGAGAGAGAGAGAGAGAGAGAGAGAAAGGAGCTTCAGTCTCGGTAGCCTGTCACCCGGGAGTTGATGACGTAGCCACGCCCAAATCATCACGCAGACCTCCTCCCCCCCCACACACATATACACGTTACCCCTCTCCCTCCCCATTGCTGCCCTCCCTTGTTCCCTACCTTACTCCCTCTGTACCTCCCTCCGTCCCTCCATCCCCATGACGGCCAAGATGGCCACTATTACTACTATTACTAGTACTACTACTGCTGCTAGCTTTGTTACTCAATCGGTATTGGGAGCGGCGACCCATGGTGTGAACGGGTCTCACCAGGCCCCCGGCGTGAACTGGCCAGCGGTCGGCCGTGACCCATTCCCGGAGGTGGGGGGGGGGTACCTCGCAGCTGCATAGAATCGGCTGGCGCCAACCCCAAGCAAAAATGTAAACATTGGGGTTAGAAGGGGGCGTGGCCTCCCCGACCCCGTCAGCCATTCGCCCAACCAGGAGCTGTCTTGGGCGTGACGTCACGCTATATACGACCTTCACCTAGAGGGGCTGCCATAGAGATGAATAAAATATCAAGTTCTAGCTTTAGTCTAGACGACTAAGGCTCGATGGTGGAGGTGGACCGGTGCGTCGCGTGCTGGGCTCGCATTTACCCTGGGTTTGTGTGTGTGAGTTCTGACTACTATTTCATTATTTACTAATTATTTGCTATCGATA
>NC_134816.1:38846329-38851329 GCF_046742065.1 Oratosquilla oratoria
CTTCCATTCTTCCTCCTCCTCCACTGTTCCAGTCTTCCATTCTTATTTTTCTTTCTGTTCCTACTCTTCCTCCTTCCTCTTCCTCCTCCTTCCTCTTCCTCCTCCTTCCTCTTCCTCCTCCTTCCTCTTCCTCCTCCTTCCTCTTCCTCCTCCTTCCTCTTCCTCTTCCTCTTCCTCCTTCCTCTTCCTCCTTTCTCTTCCTCCTTTCTCTTCCTCCTTCCTCTTCCTCCTTCCTCATCCTCCTTCCTCATCCTCCTTCATCTTTCTTTTCCTCCTTCCTCCCCCTCCATCAGTCCGTTCTCCATCATCCCTGTTTCGCTTCAATGTGATCTATAGATATGGTTTATGCATAATCTCTCTCTTTCGGCGTTGATACTCGCTGTGGTTCATGTTGGTATTCCAGTTTGCACACCTGCCCCGCCCCCTCAAGAAAGCAGGTCCTGTTCTTCCAACTTTGCATACAAGCTCCGCCCTCTTTTCAGTCTGGCGCCAAGCTTCGGCTCACGTGTAATCCCGGTTTGCATACAGGCTCCGCCTACATGGTCTCGTGTAAAGTTGCGCACAAATACAGACCATTTTCCTTGTGTACTCTCATTGTATTTACTTAGTTGCAATGTACAGGAAAAGAGCTACGCTCGTTGGGTCCCGTGTCTTAGGCTCCTTTGGATGGTTAAAAGAAAAGGAAATAAGAAAAATATATGTATGATTTGTGTTGTGCTTTTGTATTTGTTGATGCGAAAGAAAAATATGTATAGAAAAATGAACCAATAAATAGAAAATAGATAATGATAATAGAAATGATTCATAATAAATTATTAATAAGTAAATTATAAAAAGCTAAACAGACAATAATTATATAATAATGAATAAATGAAATATATGGCAGGCTTTACAGCATATTGCTTATGTGTTTATCCAAATGATTCTTAAAGCTTCGAACTGAACTACATTGCATTGCCTCTGCAGGAAGTTTATTCTATTCGTTTACTACATGGTTGGCGAAGTTGTTTCTATTCTCTTCCAATTTTTTTTTTTATTAATTATTGTTATTATTATTATTTTATATTTTTAATGCTTATATGTATATATATATTTTTTGCGACGTCAGTGTCATCATCGGCCATGTGTAAGGTGCATGTTATCGGTATGTGATAAGCCAGCGAGAGACTGATAAGAGAAGAGGGGTGGCGTTTGCGGGGCGTGTCAAGATAACGACTTCCATTAGGAACGACCAACCAATCAATCAGTCCATCAGCTATTTGGAGTACATTGCTGGAAAAAAAAACTCCCCCAATGATTTGCACTACTGCCTCTGTCATGCCACTCCTGCAAACTTCTCCAAGGCAGTAGTTAGTTGACCTATATGGGTCCTCCCGCCGCCCACCCTCTTTTTTTTTTCTTTTCTCTCTCTCTCTCTCTCTCTCTCTCTCTCTCTCTCTCTCTCTCTCGTGTGTGTGTGTGCTTGTACAGTAACGAACATATGTTTTGACCAGGTTTTCCTTTTCTGTTTCCAGGTGAGTGTAGGAGTGAATTGGAGCAGTAGCAGGTAAAGTAGTCAACCACGTGTTGTGGACAGAAGAGCAGATGTGCATCGCGGGTGTGTGGTTACCTGCTTATCACGTTTATTTGTTTAGTTATTTATTTATTCATTTATGTTTTTCTTTTTGTTTGGGGGTTGCTTAGTAATTTTGATTAACAAATAATTTAAGGTTTTATTACCTTTGTAAAATCTTAGACCTATAGAATATGGATGCCAAACATTGGAAATGTTATGAGGAAACGAAAAATGTGGGCAAATCTGTCCGAAAATAATTAAATTGTATTAAAACTAGATAATACAATAACGGTATCGACACGCAGGGAGGCGGAGCATATGCAATGACGTCATGTCTTCCCTACCGACATGACGTCATAGGTGCCAGATTTCAACAAGATTTCAGAAATGTTGTAATGTTTTATATAATTTGACTCAAATATAGAGCAAAGCTATTTCTACACACACATACAATGTCTTATCTGTTTTGAGTTTGATGACAATTTAAATATTATAGTAAAATTCCTTTAATCCGACCTGGTGGGCCCTACCCTAGATCGGATGTTTGGACGTACACTAAAAGATTAAAAAAAAAATACTGCTTTGAGACATTTTCACTTGTTTACGGTACAATAAAGCATAATAACACAACAGTGGAGAAATGACAACAAAAGGCCAAACATAAACACTGAAATACCCGCAAAAATAACAGCCGACCTGAGCGCCATGAGTCGGTAGCGGCGATAGCAACAACTAAACATCCACTCGATGGTCGGATGTTTGGACAAATCCAACTTTTATCAGACTTGGGACATTGAAGGAAAAAGTCGGATGTTTGGACTAGTCGGAAGTTCGAAAGTCGGATAAAAGGAGTTTTACTGTAATTGGAAGAATGTTATGACTTGTTTTGCGTGAAATGTTTTGGAAGTACGAACAAATGGTATGTAAACATTAATCATTGGTGGCGTCATAGATTATGTAACAGTTTGACCGACATGCAGGCTTGATTGAGGCTCCCCTGTGACAGATTAATGCACATGGCTTCCCTGTACATAGTTTCCCTGTGTCGTTATGGTTTAATCTATATAAATTCAACCATTTATTTAAATGATTAACTATGACCTCGTGTATTTTTCCTGTAAAGTTTGTGTGCATATATATATATATATATATATATATATATATATATATATATATATATATATATATATAATGTATAATTTTCCCCAATCGTTCGCGAGGAGTAACGCCAGTCTGAGCAAACGGCCCGTGAAGGAACGGTTCTCTCACGTCATCTGGTGGGGAGGTTGCGGGTTGGGGGGGGGGATTCAAACCACTAAGCTCCCCCTCCCCCTGCATTGCGGAGACATGCTTGGCGCATTCCCCATTTCTTTTATGTCTACAAGTGATTTTATTTGGTTGAGGGTTTGGGATGGTTAGGGGGGGGGGGCTTAATCAATCCCCCTAAAAATGTGGTGCTTAATCAACCCCCCCCCCAAAAAAAAAATGGGGGGGTGCTGACCTACTTTGGGTCACGTGATCTTACACTCTGGAAAGCAACGTTGGACTCGCTCATGCATGCGCGCACGCACACACACACACACACACACACACACACACACACACACACGGCTCGACGGTGCAGTGGCAACGTTCGCAACTGCTAACCCAGCGGTCCTAGGGCTGTATGTCGTCTCTGTTTACGTGGAAGAAGGCGGGGGTTAGCCGTGACGTCATGTCGCCGTCTTGTGTGCGCGTCAGAGGACGACGTGACGTCATGTCGACGCCATTTTCAGTAAACTTGGACAGACATCGTTTATTTTACATGAGGGTTTAAGAAATAACCTAATATTTGGTAATTTTTATGAAATAAAATAAAATGGTGAAATTTGAAAGTAAATTTTTATAGGAAGAAAAACTGGACGAGATAAAGTAGTTTGGGGAGATTGGAGATGTGGTTGCCAGCTGCGAGCCAGAGGCAGGATCATGAGGGAGTGGGAGGTGGGATGAGGGATAGGGGTCATAGGGGCTGTAAAAGATGGTACATTTTATTCTTCTTTTTTGTTTTCGTCCTCCACCCCAGATATGTTGTGATAGTTTGTGTGTACAAGAACATAAGAATGAAGGAGACTGCAAGAGACCATGAGGCCTACACTAGGCAGTTCCATGCCCAATACCTCCTGTCATCCCCATCCATAAAGTTGTCTGACAGTTTCTTAAAACAACTGATAGTTTCAGCGCTCATTACATGGTTACTAAGTCTGTTCCATTCGCTGACCACCCTATTAGTAAACAAATTCTTTGCCTATTTCCTTCTAAAATTGTCCAGTTGAAATCCATTACTGCGAATCCTGCCCTGTTGTCTTAATATGATGACCTTATTTGCGTCACCCTTGTTAAAGCCTTTGACCCACTTGAACACCTCTATTAGATCACGCCAGGAAATAGTTGTCCTCAAGTTTAGGAGGAGATGACTCTTCCTCCTCCCTCTTCTCCTCCCAATCCCTCGCTCTCCCTCCTCCTCCCACTCCCACCTCCTCAGTTCCCCCACCTCCTCAGTTCCCCCACCTCCTCAGTTCCCCCACCTCCTCAGTTCCCCCACCTCCTCAGTTCCCCCACAGGCCCTCCCTCCTTGCCCCCCTATCCCTCCCACTCCTTCCCCCCTCTCCCTCTCCCACTCTTTCCCCCCTCTTCCCCTCCCACTCCTGCCCCCCTCTCCCCCTCCCACTCTTCCCCTCCCACTCTTCCCCCCTCTCCCCCTCCTTCCCTCTCCCCCTCCCACTCTTCCCCCCTCTCCCCCTCCTTCCCTCTCCCCCTCACACTCCTTCCCCCCTCTCCACCTCCCACTCCTTCCCCCATCTCCACCTCCCACTCCTTCCATCCTCTCCACCTCCCACTCCTTCCTCCCCATCTCCCCCCTCCTCTCCACCTCCCACTCCTTCCTCCCCATCTCCCCCCTCCTCTCCACCTCCCACTCCTTCCTCCCCCTCTCCCCCCTCCTCCCATTCCAACTCCTCGACAGACACCCAGACGAGGGGCGAGGTGTCTTCCTTCCCTCCCTCGGAGGAAGAGGAGGAGGAGGAGCACTTCCGAACTGAATTCCCCCAGTTTCCATGTGCATGGACGATTGGTCAGGGTACTTTCTCATCCTCCTCCTCCCCTTCCTCCTCGTCATCACGAAAGTGCGCACCCACATGCACATACGCACGCACGTGTGCGCATGCGCGATGGCCAAATACCACAGCACTCGAAGCTTCTTACTACAATGAAATGTGTGTGTGACGCGAGGGAGGAGGAGGAGGGTGGGTGGGTAGAGGAGCATCGGGTGACGTGGCCAGTGGAAGAGGAGGAGGAGGAGGAGGTGGTGATGATGATAATGGCCGGCGTTGCCTCACTATGGCGGGTTGGTCCATGTTTGACATTTACATTCATTAATTTATTTACTTATTTATTTGTCTCTATCGTT
>NC_134816.1:38853829-38863829 GCF_046742065.1 Oratosquilla oratoria
ATATATATATATATATATATATATATCAGACCATTCCCCAGTCCCGGTGGCCAAGTCATGCATGGCCTCTGCTTGCATGTGTGTGTGTGTGTGCGTGCGTGTGTGTTTCCGTCCGTCCCCGCCAGCAAGCGCATTCATTCGTGGAAAAAATATATTTGTAATATCTTGTAACATTTTCCTTTCCTGGCAATAGTCGGTCCATGATCACGTGACCGGTTAGGCCCGGTCAAGTGTCTAAGTCGATCTAAGTCAACTTTGAAATCTGTTGACGTTTTGGTCAGAATGTTTTCTCCAAGTCACGTGACTATGACGTCATGTGATGACGTCACTCGGATGTTTTAAAAATCTAGTATATGAAAAATCTGGCACAGTATCTTTGACAAAACTGGCACTATGTTCAGAACAAAACTGACAATGTGTGAAAACTAGCAATCTCTAACAAAACTGGTACGATGACTGATGTTCATAACTGGTAATCTCTGACAAAACTGTCAGTTTTCCGACCTACCATTCGAATGTAAAAAATGACTACAAGTGAGCCTGACATTTGGTCACTTTATTTTCATTTATTTATTATCATTATTTTTTAATCTACAAAGTAAATATTAAAAAAATCAAAGATATAACTGATGGACACAATGACAAAATGCTTGGGTCACAGTTCATCGCCTCCTGGCGGGAGTTCCGGCTGACTGACCTCCTGACATTTGGCTGACGACAGGTCAAGCAGTTGAAATCTATTCTAGTCCACCTTAGCTCCCTCCCTCCTTCCCTCCCTCCCTCCTTCCTTCCCTCCCTCCTTCCTTCCCTCCTTCCTCTCTACCCTCACCCTTTTCTTCCTTCCCTCTTCCCTATCTCCCCTGTACCTCCCCAATTCCTCCTCTCTACCCTCCCTTCCCTTCTTCCTTCCCTCCCCTTTACCCTCACTCTCTTCCCTCTACCTCCCCAATCCCTCCCCTTTATCCTCCCTTCCCCTCTTCCTTCCTTCACTTTCTCCCTCCCCACTACCCTCGCCCTTTCCTCCTCCTCCTCTCCCCTTACCCCTCCTCTTCCCTTCCCCCTTCTCTTCCCTTCCCCCTTCTCTCACCCTCTCCCTCCCCCTCCTCCTTCCCTCCCTCTCCTCCTTCCCTCCCTCTTCCCTCCATCACTTTCACTCTTCACCTCCCAAAACACGGGGGATCAAAAGCACAGCTGTCCAGGCAAATAGGCTGGGTTGGCACCACTGAATTCCTTTCATGCCAAATGTAGAAGGCTTCTTTCATAATAAGAGGGGTTGGGTGGGGGGTGGGTATATCAGTAAGTAACAAGCACACGAAGCAAACCCCCCATCCTCCCACAGAAAGGGGAAAGGGGGGTGGAAAGAGAGGGAGAAGGGGATGAAGAGGGGGAAGGAGGTGGAGAGAGAGGGAGAGATCCCTCTGAAGTGGTCTCTCTGTCTGTCTCTGTCTGTCTCTGTCTGTCTCTGTCTCTCTCTATCTCTCTCTATCTCTTTCTTTCTCTCGCTATCTCTCTATCTCTTTCTCTCGCTCTCTTTCTCTCTCGTGCCCACTTGACGTCCAGGATGCGAAGTCGATGGCATGATACCGCCGCCCGTAAGTGACTTGAGTGACGCCTCTATGGACCAGAGCAGCGCAGCGTCCTTGAATCTCTCCGTAACCATGGATAGAAGCGCTGGTGATTGAGGGACGCCTTTAATGAACTTGTGGACTTTCTTCCCCTTCCCCCCCCTGTAATGAATAAAATCGTCTGGCGGCAGCCGGGTTGAAGGGACAAGGACCGACAGGTACATAAGGGGGATTTTTGTGTGCGAGAAAGGTATGGGTGAGAGAGAGAGAGAGAGAGAGAGAGAGAGAGAGGAGAAAGAGAGGATGTAAAATGGGGGTGAGAGGGAGGGAGAGAGAGAGTTGGGGAGATAAGATAGGGGGAAAAGAGAGAGGTGGGGGAGGGGGGTCGATGGGGTTTAGGGAAAGAGAGCTGATGACCTTGACTTGTGGGCGTTCCCCTACGCACGCTGGCAACAGACCAACAACTTTGACTCGCTTTGGGGCCGTGAGGGTGGGTGGGGGGGGAGGGGTGGCCGTTGGCTGATAAACTGGCTGGTTGGCTGCGTCCAGCAATGTACACTCGTCTCAAAATAATAATGTCCCATTCAGCCCTGTTCACACTAGCGGTTTCAACCGCGGCGGTTCGATTACATTGTAAGTCAGTGGACGCGTTCACACGCGACCGCGCGGTTTTTCCTTGAGTATGCGGTACCGCCGCGATTTCCGTGCGGTTCGAACCGCTAGTGTGAACAGGGACTTGGTGTTTTAATTCCATCTCTGGCTGAGGACAGGGGCAGGTGAATTAATGCCAGCAGGTGGATAGAGGCTACTTTTACCCATTGCAGCTTTGAGAAAATGACCCTTGTCGGAGTTGTCGCTTTTATTCTTTGCTCAGCGGATCTATGTATGGCAACACCGCCAGCTGATTGGCTTCATGTTGCCATATAGTTTTTTTTTTTTTTACCGTTGACTTTCCTTCACTCAGTCAAAGGTTAAAGCTTGACCTCGATTAAGTTCTGCGGTAGTTAAGTCTTTTTATGTTTATTGTAGCTGCAAGGCGGTAAATTCGGTCGTAGTAACCTTCCCTTGTTATGCAATGATATGATAATGAACAACAATAATAATGATGTAATTAATAATGATTAAAATAATGGTTAATCTAGATATATATGGCACCCCTCCCATTACACAAACGACCTTGAGGATCAGGAGGAGGAAAATGAAAATCCTGATCCATTTAGCAACGAAACTGGAGAAAGAACTTGTTGATCTACGTGACTGTTAAGCCCAGTGTTCTTTGACACCCCTACGGCCTAGAGTTACGCGATTAGGGAGGAGCTGGTTAGGATAATGATGACTTGTTTACTTTGGGGGGTAGAGAGCGCTCTCTGGCCTGGTTGGGTGGTGGTGGTCGCTACTTTTCGGTACGGAGATTAAACGTGTACTGCACGCCTGAATGAAATGTAATTGACACGGGTGACTGTCTTACCTGCAAATTCCAATAGTAAAAAATACAAATGAAAATGTGATTAGATGAATAAATAAACAAGTAAATAGATAAATGAATAGATATGATATCTTGATTGTAATCACTCTTTCCCTCTCTTCTCTCCTTTCTCTCCCCTCTCTTCTTCTCTTCTTCCCCCTCAACTCTTTTCACTTCCCCCCTCCCCTCCACTCTTCTATCCTCCCCTCTTCTCTGCTCTCCTCCCCTCCACTCTTCTCTCCTCCTCCCCTCCACTGTCCCCTCCTTCTCCATCACCTCTCTTCTCTTTTCTCCTCCCCTCCACTCTTCTCCTCCCCTCCACTCTTCTCCTCCCCTCCACTCTTCTCCTCCCCTCCACTCTTCTCTGCTCTCCTCCCCTCCACTCTTCTCTTCTCCTCCCCTCTACTGTCCCCTCCCCTCTACTGTCCCCTCCTTCTCCATCACCTCTCTTCTCTTTTCTCCTCCCCTCCACTCTTCTCCCCATCCCCCGTCCTCTATACTCTTCTTTCCTCCCCCTCCCATCCCCTCCACTCTCCTCTCCTTCCCCATACCCATCCCCTCCACTCCTCTCCTTCCCCATCCCCTCCACTCTCCTCTCCTTCCCCATCCCCTCCACTCTCCTCTCCTTCCTCTCCCCTCCCATCCCCTCCCCTCCACTCTCCTCCCCCTCCACTCTCCTCCCCCTCCCATCCCCTCCACTCTCCTCTCCTTCCCCATCCCCTCTACTCTCCTCTCCTTCCCCATCCCCTCTACTCTCCTCTCCTTCCCCATCCCCTCTACTCTCCTCTCCTTCCCCATCCCCTCCACTCTCCTCCCCCTCCCATCCCCCCACTCTCCTCTCCTTTCCCATCCCCTCCACTCTCCTCCCCTCCACTCTCCTCCCCCTCCACTCTCCTCCCCTCCACTCTCCTCCCCCTCCCATCCCCTCCCCCTCTCATCCCTTTCACTCTCCTCCCCCTCCCATCCCCTCCACTCTCCTCCCCCTCCCTTCCACTCTCCTCCCCCTCCCATCCCCTCCACTTACCTCTCCTTCCACATCCCCTTCACTCTTCTCCCCCTCCCATCCCCTCCACTCTCCTCCCCCCACTCTCCTCCCCCTCCCCATCCCCTCTCTCCTCCCCCTCCCCATCCCCTCTCTCCTCACACTCCCCATCCCCTCTCTCCTCCCCCTCCCCATCCCCTCTCTCCTCCCCCTCCCCATCCCCTCTCTCCTCCCCCTCCCCTCCCCTCCACTCTCCTCCCCCTCCCATCCCCTCCACTCTCCTCCCCCTCCCATCCCCTCCACTCTCCTCCCCCTCCCATCCCCTCCACTCTCCTCCCCCTCCCATCACCTCCACTCTCCTCTCCTTCCCCATCCCCTCCACTCGCCTCTCCTTCCCCATCCCCTCTCCTCTCCTTCCCCATCCCCTCCACTCTCCTCTCCTTCCCCATCCCCTCCACTCTCCTCTCCTTCCCCATCCCCTCCACTCTCCTCTCCTTCCCCATCCCCTCCACTCTCCTCTCCTTCCCCATCCTCTCCACTCTCCTCTCCATCCCCATCCCCTCCACTCTCCTCCCCCTTCCATCCCCTCCACTCTCCTCCCCCTCCCATCCCCTCCACTCCTCCCCTTCCCATCCCCTTCCCTCCCACCCCCGTCACTCTCCTCCCCCTCCCATCCCCTCCACTCTCCTCCCCATCCCCTCCCCTCCCATCCCCGTCACTCTCCTCCCCCTCCCATCCCCTCCCCTCTCCTCCCATCCCCTCCCCTCCCCTCCCCGTCACTCTCCTCCCCCTCCCATCCCCGTCACTCTCCTCCCCCTCCCATCCCCTCCACTCTCCTCCCCCTCCCATTCCCTCCACTCTCCTCCCCCTCCCATCCCTTCCACCCCTTCCACTCTCCTCCCCCTCCCATCCCCTCCACTCTCCTTCCCCTCTCCTACCCCTCCACTCTCCTACCCTCTCCTCTTCTCCTTCACCCTCCCCTCCCCTCCCCCTTAGTACCTTGACCCAGTTGTACCCCTCCAGTGTCCCCCCTTCCCCCTCCCACCAGTGCCTCCCTACCTCCTCCCCTCCCTTGTAAACTGGTTGAGTACTGACGGTGCCCGCTCAAGTTTCAGCACCACCACCACCAACAACAACCACTACCTTCTACCATCCACTACCACTATCCACTACCATCCACTATTACCACCACCATCCAGTATCACCGCCGTCCACTATCACCACCACCACCGCCCACTATCACCACCGTCCACTATCACCACCACCACCATCCACTACTCACTACCAGCCACTATCACCACCACCACCATCCACTATCACCACCATCCACTATCACCACCACCACCATCATCCACTATCACCACCACCATCATCCACTATCGCCACCACAACCATCCACTATCACCACCACAACCATCCACTATCACCACCACCATCCACTATCACCACCATCCACTATCACCACTGCCACCATCCACTATCACCACTGCCACCATCCACTATCACCACTGCCACCATCCACTATCACCACCACCACCATCCACTACTCACCACCACCACCACCATCCACTACTCACCACCACCATCCACTACTCACCACCACCATCCGCTACTCATCACCAGCCACCACGCTTCCAGTGTCGTGCCGCATTGCATTACTGCATCTGCGTCTGGCGATTTTATGACATTGTAAAGGTCGAGCAGGACTTCACAGGTGTCCAGTGTAATAAAAACGTCTCTAGAAAGGGGTGGATGACCTTGTCTGACCCTTCTTCCCGTCCACCTCCATCTCCCACTCCACCTCCCTCACAACTTCCTCCTCTCCCTCCCCCCTCCACTTCCTCCTCTCCCTCCCCCCTCCACTTCTCCCCTCCCTCCCCCCTCCACTTCCTCCTCTCCCTCCCCCCTCCACTTCTCCCCTCCTCTCCCTTCCCCCCTCCACTTCTCCCCTCCCTCCCCCCTCCACTTCTCCCCTCCCCCCCCCTCCACTTCTCCCCTCCCCCCTCCAATTCTCCCCTCCCTCCCTCCTCCCCTTTCCCCCTCCACCTCTTCCCCTTTCCCCCTCCACCTCTTCCCCTTTTCCCCTCCACCTCTTCCCCTTTCCCCCTCCACCTCTTCCCCGTTCCTCCTCCACCTCTTCCCCGTTCCTCCTCCATCTCCTCCCCTTTCCCCCTCCACCTCCTCCTCCCCTCTCCTCCTCCCCTCTCCCCCTCCCCCTTCGCCCTCCACCTTCCCCTTCCCCTCCACCTCCCCCTTCCCCTCCACTCCCCTTCCACTTCCCCTCCCCCTCCACTTCTCCCCTTCCCCTCCACTTCTCCCTTTCCACTTCTCCCCTTCCCCTCCACTTCTCCCCTTCCCCTCCACTTCTCCCTTCCACCTCCACTTCTCCCTTCCACCTCCACTTCTCCCCTTCCCCTCCACTTCTCCCCTTCCCCTCCACTTCTCCCTTCCACCTCCACTTCTCCCTTCCACCTCCACTTCTCCCCTCCCCCACCACTTTCCCCTCCCTCCACCCACTTCTTCTTCCATTGTAACACAAGTTGGCCCTCTCCCCCTCCACCTCCCCCTTCGCCCTCCACCTTCCCCTTCCCCTCCACCTCCCCCTTCCCCTCCACCTCCCCCTTCCCCTCCACTCCCCTTCCACTTCCCCTCCCCCTCCACTTCTCCCCTTCCCCTCCACTTCTCCCTTTCCACTTCCCCTCCACTTCTCCCCTTCCCCTCCCCCTCGACTTCTCCCCTTCCCCTCCACTTCTCCCTTCCACCTCCACTTCTCCCTTCCACCTCCACTTCTCCCTTCCACCTCCACTTCTCCCCTCCCCCTCCACTTCTCCCCTCCCCCACCACTTTCCCTTCCACCCACCCACTTCTTCTTCCATTGTTACACAAGTTGGCTTGATGTCTGGTGTTGACACCAGAATAGGAAAACAATGCTCCATGGCGGGGGGTTGGGGGGGGGGTTGGCGCCAGTGGCACCCTGAGGGGGACAAAGGTGCCGGCGTGGCCAGGGGGAGGTGGGGCTTAATTCCCAGCCAGTGTAACCTATCCTAACCCGATTTGACTTGACCTACTTTGACCTGTACTAATTTAACCTGATCTGACCTTGCCTAACTTAACCTGGCTTGACTTAATCTGACCTAGTTTGGCCTGACTTGACTTAATCTGACCTAGTTTGGCCTGACTTAAACGAACCTGACCTGGTCTGACCTGGCTTAAGCGAACCTGACCTAACCAGGAGCCTTAAAAAAATGGAAACGAGAGCAGGCGATAGTCATGTGTCTGCTCCAGGTCACATGGACCCTTCCTCCTATTATTCCCTCTTTCGCTCTTTCACTCGCTCCTTCTTTCCCTCTCTAACTCTATATCTGTCTCCTCTCTCTTCTCTCTTCTTTCTTCTCTTCCCCTCTCTCTTCTTTCTCCTCTCTCTTCTCTCGCCTCTCTTCTTTCTCCTCTTTTCTCTTCTTTCTCCTCTCTACTCTCTCGCCTCTCTTCTCTCCCCTCTCTTCTCTACCCCCCGTCTCTCTTCTCTACCCCCTCTCTTCTCTACCTCCCCGCCTCTCTCTCTCTCTTTCTCTCTCTCTCTTTCACAGCCCCGCGCGCATTTGTGATTTCTGAATACATCTATTGAAATCGTGAGCGAACGTGAGTGGAGATGGAATACTCTTGGGAAAAGACGGCGGCTCTAGCGGCGGGCGGACGAGAGAAGGGAAATCAGGGAAGGGGAGGGGAGGGCGCTCCTCTGCGTGGTGGAAGGGCATCGCCGCCTTGCGGGGAGATGGAGGGAAAGGGGAATGGGGTGGGGGGGAATGCGAGCCGCGATGGGGATCGAGAATGAGGTCGAGGGGGAGGAGGAGGAGGAGGATAGGTTTTCACTTGTGTACGTTGCAGAGGGAAAGGGTTGGGGGTCCTCCCCTGGCCTGGCGCAAGACTTACAGAGGGAGAGAGAGAGAGAGAGAGTGTGTGTGTGTGTGTGTGTGTGTGTGTGTGTGTGTGTGTGTGTGTGTGTGTGTGTGTGTGTGTGTGAGCGCCAGGTTAGTGTCTATGAAGACCTCACAACTGACGGTTTGCTTGAGGACCACAATGGAAATAAGCGTACATGCTTTTTGTGTTATCCTCGGCAATTTGCATTTATTATTCCGAACTATGTGTTCTTGTCATTATTTGCACTTCATGTACATTGATTCATTGCCAAATAAAGTCTATCTATCTAGGAACCATAATAAACTAACCCAAATTGAAATAACGAGTGTAATTTTTTTTTCTAATGTATGCAAATATCCTGAAGTCACTGTTTACTATAGTGGCGTGGCCGGGAAACTTGATTGGCCTCCTAGCACTGCCAGCAGTGCAGTGCCAGAGGCCAGTGCCTCGGTATCTCTCACATCCTCCCACTGTCTTATCGCCAACGGAGCACCACTTCGGTCGTCGGCCACATCGGCGCTTTCTAGTATCGTCCACACTTTAGATTTTCTAAGTGTGCGTGTGTGTGTTTCACTATGGTCTTGGATCACGTGCTGGACTCGTGATGGACAGCTATTACCCTGCCGGAGCTCAAAGCTCGTATGTGCACAATCTATAGATCACGCTGCGACCTAACACACACACATACACTAACTCCTTGCCCACAAGTGTGATGTGTGTGTGTGTGTATGTGTATGTGTGTGTGGTATGTGTGTATACTAGTTGTACTATAGCAGGATAGAACTGTGCACATGGGGTCCCGTCTCTGTTTCCACTCGCCAAAATTTGCTTTAAATCCGTTTATAATATTCCCGTGGATTATATTTCCATCCAATTTGTTCCATAAATTTATACATCTGTGTGGGAAGCTATACCTCCAAACATCTCAAACAAGTTGCCTTTTCAATATTCTAATTGTGTGTGTGTGTGTGTGCGCGTGCCTACTTTTAGTATAAAGGAAAGGAACTATGCTCGTTGGGTCCCGTCTTCTATATATTTTAAATCATGCCTGGTCTCGGATTCATGTACAGTTCCAACTTAATTTTTATGCTTGATTTCCAGTTATCATGTTTAATTTGGACTCTTGTATTGTTTGCGGTTTGGGCTGTATCACCTCCCCCCCCCCCAGCTATTCCACGTATTTATGCATCTGTATGGAAAACCTATTTTTTCACATCTTTAAGACGTGGTCTTTCTTAATTTGTTCCCATGACCTCTTAAAGACCTCCAGTCTTTAATTAGGACTTTTTGTACGTGTGTGTGTGTGTGTGTTTATTTTAACATCTTGTGAGATCACGTATGGTTTAGGCACATACTACCTCTGCTTTCGTGTTGCATTGTACTCGTTTTTAAGACTTTCTAGATCCTGGTGACTCAGATCAACAAGCAAACCCACAATCGAAGGATAAGGAACAGTTGAACTGTCGGGATGCAAGTTTGATGAACTAATCAGCTTTCATTTATGTAAAGATGTAATTGAATAGACTTCCTGTTGAGGCAATCACAAAGATTACAGTTAAAGACTCGGTAGACAATACGTAATGTGTTGTAATGACCTTGTGTGTGTGTGTGTGTGTGTGTGTGTGTGTGTGTAAATGTGTTTAGAGTTAGCTATCGGTACGGTCTTCTTTGATACACAATAACCACCTTGTCAAGTTGGGTAACTGAGACATAGTGATAGAGGGCAGACGACACACCCAATCGAACACTTGAGATATTGAGAGTATCCATTGCCGAATTCTCCTTCGTTGGCTGGCCCTATTTTTTTTTATTTATTTGTTGGTTAAATTTTTTGAATAATCACTCTATGAATTTTTTAATTCTCTATTTCTTGTTACGTGCTCTAGTGTGTAGATTGTATTTTACATAAGATTACTTGGCAGGAACGATAAGATTGTTTTATACACTGTTGATATGATTCACTTATCCGTGTTGTTTTGTTTCCTTTAGGTTGTTCGAAGCCGAGGAACAAGATCTCTTCACAGATCTCCAGAGTCTGCCCCGCAACGCCGCCCTTCGGAAGCTCAACGA
>NC_134816.1:38866329-38941329 GCF_046742065.1 Oratosquilla oratoria
CCCCCTCCCTCTCCCTCTCCCCCACTCACGGCCCCCTCCCTCTCCCTCTCCCCCACTCACGGCCCCCTCCCTCTCCCTCTCCCCCACTCACGGCCCCACTCCCTCTCCCCCACTCCCTCTCCCCCACTCACGGCCCCCTCCCTCTCCCCCACTCACGGCCCCCCTCCCTCTCCCCCACTCACGGCCCCCTCCCTCTCCCCCACTCACGGCCCCCCTCCCTCTCCCCCACTCCCGGCCCCCTCCCTCTCCCTCTCCCCGACTCACGTCCCGCTCCCTCTCCCTCTCCCCCACTCACGGCCCCCTCCCTCTCCCCCACTCACGGCCCCCCTCCCTCTCCCCCACTCACGGCCCCCCTCCCACTCCCCCACTCACGGCCCCCCTCCCTCTTCCCTTCTCACGGCCCCTTCCCTCCCCCCTTCTCATGGCCCCATCCCTCTCCCTCTCACGGACCCCTCCCTTCTCACGGCCCCATCCGTCTCCTCCTCTCACGGCCCCCCACCTCGCTCCGATGCAACACAACATCCGGATGTCAGATGCAGCCCAGCCCAGTGCATGGCGGTGATGATGATGATTGCATGCACCAGAGGAGGAGGAGGAGGGGGGCGGGAGGGGGGAGGCCCCCTCGAGTTCGACGAAACGTTTATTGGGCGGAAGGAAACGTTTGATTGAGGTCACGAATTGGATTGTTTAGCGGAAACGAGGTGGCTTCGTCGTCGTCTGCTGCGGCGGCGAGGCTCGTTAATGGCTTGATATTGGTATCTGATAAGGTCTTATCGAGCCTTATCGGTAAGCAAATGGTTTTATCGGTATGAAAATGTGTGCATACGCACACATGCATACACACACACACACAAGCATACACATTCATGCACACGCACAAGCAGCAAGTGAAGTTATTTTATTATCATTGTAATTTTTATTATGTAATCCTCTTGTGTATACAATTTAACCTGTAAACCCTCCCCCCCCCCAGCTGGGAAATCCTCTCCAACGGACGCATTTGAGAGTTCAAAGGAACCCATTGTTCGAGTGTGAACTCGTCTGAACAAAGGAATTGAGGCCTGTTCACACTCTGACGGGTGTGTACGATTCACCATGGTCTTGGATCATGTGCTGGACTCGTGATCGACAGCTATTACCCTCCTGGAAGAGAGCTCAGAGCTCATATATGACCGATCTATGGGTAATGCTCTGTGACCTTACACGCACACACGCACCCAACTCCCCGCCCACGCCGTGTGTGTGTGTGTCCAGAATTGCCCTAGATTAGTTATTTTTGGATAACCTTTCTAATATTTTCACAATGTTTTAATATTCCTTGAACTTTCATCATTCACTAACATTTGTATTTCTTTTTTTTTTTATACAAAAAAAAAATAAAAAAACTGATTTAGGTATCGTTATTATGTTGCCTGCATCTCTTCTCTCGTTCCAATCTAAGGAGACCCAATTTTTTCAATCTCTCTTCGTATGTTTTATCTAGACTTTTTTATGCTGTGTGTTTTGTGTGTGTGTGTGTGTGTGTGTGTGTGTGAGAGAGAGAGAGAGAGAGAGAGAGAGAGAGAGAGGTGACAGCCACATGAGCATGTGGGTCTACCGACGGGAATCGGAGCATGACCCCTGGCGTGACGTGGGTGACGGAAGTGGGCGGGAGGGCGGGGTGGGGGGGGGTTGCTACGGAGATGAATAGAATCACTTGGCGACAGCTAGACAGGTGAGGTTATTCATCATCTAAACCAGCGTTTCTTAACCTTTTTCGACCTCAGCACCCCTTTTGGTCAGGCCTAAGCGGTCCAGCACCCCCGTACCATTGGCTAACACCTGGTTACTATAAAGCTAAAGTAAAGACGTGTGTGACCTTCCCCAGCACCCCCTGAAATTGATTTCAGCACCTTCAGGTTAAGAAACGCTGATCTAAACTGCCTCTCTCTCTCTCTCTCTGTCACTCTCTTCATAGGAGGTTAAATTTTATCCGTTTAATTTAACCTAACTTGTTTCGATCACCAGCGTAAACGAGTTTAGTGATGAGGTGTAGTGACGTCATCTGAAGCGTTCCGGTCACGTAATTGCTTAGCTGTGGGTTCGAATCCCGCACTTCTCTCCAAATACCATCAGTAACTGTTTACCTGCCCAGCTGTTCAGCGCCTCTTGGCGTAAGGTTCTCTTCACCTATAGCAGTGATTAGATATTTAACGAGATTATTTTGTGTGGGGAGGTTGGGGGGGTAAAATGCTCCCTCCCCCCCTCGTCTTCTATGACTCCTCCCCCCTTTTCCTTCTCTTTCTCCCCTCCCCTCCTCTTCTTCACTTCTTTCTCTCCTCTCCCCTCTTCTCTTCTTTCTCCCCTCTCCTTCCTTTCCCTTCTCTTCTTCCTTCTCCTTTCTCCCACCTGTCCTTCCTTATTCTCCTCATCTTCCTTTTCCTTCTCTTCATCCTCCTCACCGTCCCTCCTCTTCTTCTTCATCCCTTCCCCTCCTTCCTTTACCTTCTCTTCTTCCTCACCATCTCCTTTTCTTCCTCCTTTACCTTTTCTTCTTCCTCCCTTCCCCTCCCCTTCCTCTTCTTCCAGGTGAGCTTAATCCAGTGTGCGAGTCTCAACTGACTTCCAATTTGTTCTTCTCCCCCGAAGACAAAGGGGACTACAAAGGCTTCTTTGTAGTGAGGTTAACAACTGGTAAGGGTCATCTCCTTACCGTAGACAAAGTCCGGCATGATATCAGTTGTCCGGCGAGACTGTTTGTCCGCCAATTTTCTCTATTATTGTTGATAGGAGCTTGGGGTCATTTGACCCGTGACTTGTTGTTATTGTTGGGAGTTGCAAGGGTTCAAATGTCCTTTTCAGCGTTATCGTAATTTGAACGGGACACTTGGGCCATTAGACTTGGCACTAGATGGAGACCGACAGGGTTGAAAAGGGGGAAGAGTGTATCGTTTTACAGGAAGATAGATCAACTTCAACTCTTTTGCAGACGACATGACGTCACAGATGCACCGACATGACGATTTGTCTCGACAGTAGGAAAGGGAGTCAAGAGGGTGAAGATTTCGATCCTTCTGGGTATAATTATGATTCTATCACTCGCTTGGAATTACGTAACAAGACGTCTCTGCAAGTCTGTTTGTATAATGTTCAGCTGTCGTACGGTTTTAGTTTTCGTCTGAATAGCGTAGGATGTTAACCAGCGGATGTCGTCTTATCACAGAAGGATACGACTGCGCAGGCGTAGCCTTTCCCTCTAGCTGTTTTAACATGATTAAAGACATTTTATTTATCTTATTTGCTTCCATTTTCACTTGTTATTTATTCATTATTTGTTTATTGGGGTCACATGAAGAATCGTCACCCCAGAACGTCCACATGAAGAATCGTTACCCCATGATATCCCACTTGAAGAATTGTCACCCCAGTACGCCGAATATCGACAGTGGAATAAAGATTAGTTTAGGTTGAATTAGGGTTATGCTTATTGTCTTCAACTTGTACAACCGAAGAATCGTAAACCCAGGATGGCCCACGTGAAGAATGGGCATCCTAGGATAGCCCACTTGAAGAATTGTCACCCTGTCGAAGTATGGGATGACGATTCTTCACGTATTGTATGTTTACTTGTTTCTAAGATGTCTGCTGTCACTAGTTTGCATGTGGCCAGGTACCTTTGAGCATAGGATTCAAAACTTGCCCTTACTGACATCACATTCTGATTTTAAGAATAAAAGGACCAAATTCTAGATAAAAATCGGCCTAAAACCTTAGCAAGATCAGGTCTCTTTCACTATGGAAAGAACTAACGACATGACGTCATAAGGAAGTGCGACCGTTGATTTTTTTAATCATCCCTTGGGCGCCTCGATGATGTCATGTCGTTTGCGTTCTTTTATTTTATCGACTTCGCAATGTGAGGGGCACCGTCCTAGCCTTCTGATAGAAAGGCGTAGGTGACATTAAACCAAAAGTAATTCATCAGCTGACAGAGAATTTATACTTGTTTTTTCGTCGTCTTTTAGGTCCATGCTTACATCATCTCCGAGCTGAAGAAAGAAATGCCTACTGTCTTCGGCAAAGAGAGCAAGAAGAAGGAACTGATCAAGAACCTGTCCAGCATTTACGAGCGCATCCAACGAGAACACCAGATCTCCCCCGGGGACTTCCCAGAGATCAAGCGAATGCAGGTATGATGTGGTGGGTGATGACTTTATGCATAGGGATGACAGGGGCTAAGGGACATGGAACGGCCTAGTGTAGGTTTTATGGTACCTTACATTCTCCTCATTCTTATGACCTCTCTAACTCTTTGCAGGGAGGGGCTAAGGGACATGGAACTGCCTAGTGTAGGCCTTATGGTCCCTTGCATTCTCTGCCATTCTTGTGGCCTCTCTTTGCAGGGGTTAAGGGACATGGAACTGCCTAGTGTAGGCAATATGGTCCCTTGCATTCTCCTCCATTCTTATTACCCCCTCTTCGCAGGGGCTAAGGGACATGGAACTGCCCAGTGTAGGCCTTATGGTCCTTTGCATTCTCCTCCATTCTTATGAACCCCTCTTTGCAGGGGCTAATGGACATGGAACTGCCTAGTGTAGGCCTTATGGTCCCCTGCATTCTCTTCCATTCTTGTGACCCCTGTTTGCAGTAATTCAAAACTCTCAACCTGCCAGGTTGATTTGAAACTGAACATGGTTGTAAAGTATTTACAGGAAGGGCAGCTATGCTCATGTCGTCCTGTCTCAGTATATCGGCATATCTAATTTGCTCTTAAAATTTTATATTGTTTTTGCACACACTATTTTTTCATCTACAGATTGACCTCTCATTAATGGACGTTAATTAGCTGTTTTTGCTGTTGTTTAGTGCTGTGCAATCACTATGCCACCCAAAAACCACTCCAAATCAATGGATTATTCACATCAACGGACACAGTTACCCCCCTTTTAGTCCGTTACTGAAGGTCAATCTGTAGTACATTTCATATATCCACCACTCTGTGGGGGAAAGCTGATCTTTTTCAGTTTTTTTTTTCTCCATGTTTCTCTTATTCCAATTTAGCAAGTCATCTCTATCAAGGACTTCTTTACATCTCATGACTCTGTAGATAGTCAACAAGTCTCCTCTTTCTCTCCTTTGTTCCAAAGTCAGTAATTCTAGTTTTGACAGTGTCTTTATATGACAGTTTTGATAGTGCTGGGGTCATCTTCGTAGTTCCTCTCTGGATTCTCTCAATTTTCCTTGTATTCTTTTTAGTACTGGGTGACCAACCTGTGTGCGTTGGAAAATGCTCCTTTTTAAACATTGGACGTAAATACATTTGTTGCCCACAGGATCAGCTCCAACATCATGACTTCACCAAATTCAACCCACTGAAACCACGACTGCTGGAAACGGTCGACAAAATGTTGGCCGAGGACATTGCCCGCCTTATGGCCCTCATCCCACAGGAGGAGATATCGGTCAACAAGGAGAGCGTCGTCAAAGGTTAGTCTGAAATTGAAATGTTGTCCAGGATGAGCCCTGCCTGTGAATGTAGGATAGAAAATGGACCCCTCACAGAAAATAGATCCCAGGGTCTATTTTTTGCAGCAGTACTAGAAAAGTTATATTTTCTATAAATGGATAACACGTCAACATTCAATGAAGTATTATTTATTAAAACACCTAACCTGGTAGTTCTTAACCTATTTCCTTGTTTGCATATATACATATACCAAGTTTTTTTTTTTTCCCTTACAAGGGAGGTAGCCAAAGTCAAAGGCATAAATCCACTTCCATCCATTTAATCCCCACATACTCCACTTCCATTCACCACCCCTCCCTTCATTTTGCCCACCACCCTGGGTTACGAGCAATACAGCCTCATTTAATCAGTAACACCCCCCCCCCCCTGCAGAAAAAGAGATGGGGAGAAATCCCTTTGGGCTGTCAAAATATTCACACTTATTTCCCCCCCCCCCCCCCATCCCACTCCATGGCACAGCATCGGCCATACACAACCATTCTCCACTCACCCTTATCTTTTGTCTTCTCCCTTCCTCAACACACATTCCCCTCTTTCCCAATGCCCCTTTTACCCCATCCATCCATCCATCTCATTCTTGGTCACTCCCTCATGTTCTCCCCGCACCTCTGCCTTCCATACCTTTTACTAATCTCCCTTCACTCGTTCTTTCCATGTGTCCAAATCATCCCAATATTCTTTCATCAACCCTATCTCCCAACTCCCTTTCCACTCCCACTCTTCTCCTTGTTTCTCACTCCATCCAGCTGAGAACTCCTACCACACTTCTCAGGCATTTAATCTCAAACATCTACTACTCTCATAAAAACTCATGACTGACCTTAACAGCTTTCCCCCCAATACCATATATCTGCAATGCCCCCACAGTGCATGCTGATTGAGTGGGTTAGGGTGTTATGTCATAGGTCAAGGGGATGGGGGTTCGAACCCTGCCACTGGTGAAGTTGTACCAAGGGTATGTTTCTTTAAATTCCATGCTACTAAGCCCTCTGTAAGAGGCACCATCCTAGCCTCCGGATAGGGGAGACGTTTGTGACATTAAACCAAATCCTCATCATCAGATTGTATGGAAATATTGAGCTTGCAATTTGTGTTCGTTTGGTCATATATTTTTGTACTTTTCAGGAGGTGCATTTGATGGAGTAATGAACGATGCCACAGTGTTTGGTTACAAGCGAGGAGAGGGCATTGATGCAGGAGCGGGAGAACCAGAATGGATTGTAGCCAAGGACCGGTACAAGTACGATCAACTCTTTGACAACCTCAACCCGATTGATGGAAAGGTCACAGGCTCGGGTGAGTCATACATACATATACCAAAGGCTTTTTCCCCCTTACACGGGGGGTAGCCAAAAAGAAAAAGGCATATAAATCCCTCCCACCCATTTCATTTCCCATATATTCCACTCCCCTCCTCCCTCCCTCCTATCTTGGCAACTCCTGGAGTCACCTTGCATAAAATGTTTCTTATTTGTGTGTACAAGAAATGAATGTTGCCTGGGACTGTGAATCAGGACCCAGTCAAGGTTCATGTTTGTCCCTCAATTTACCGGACAAAATGGAGGGGGAGCAATATCTATTCAGTCAAAACAGTTCAACATGTGAACTGTAATGTAATGCCAGACTTGCTAAAAATTGTGAAGATGGGTTCTTGATGTACTGCGATCTTATAGTGGGGGACACTGAAATTTGTCCATTCACTGGATTTTGTTCTTTGACTCTGAAATCCATTAAATGAGGGCAGAGTGTACTTTGAATCACTTGATCTTAACCAGAGTACATTTAGAAAGTATCACCTTTTAGAATGGATTACAATAATTAATTACCAAATATAATTTTTTCATGTAAATCATACAATTTTTGTAGTACCCAAATAATTTTATTTCTTTCCTTGCAGCGGCAAAAATGGAAATGGTCAAATCCAAGTTGCCAAACTCTGTTCTTGGGAAGATTTGGAAACTCTCGGACATCGACAAAGATGGAATGCTGGATTCGGATGAATTTGCTTTGGCCATGCACTTGATCAATGTAAAACTAGATGGTCACGATCTCCCAACAGACTTGCCCAATCACCTGGTTCCTCCCAGCAAACGAGGCTTCGAGGCATGAATGAAATGCAGTTGCACCGAAGCAGAAACAGAACATGAAGACGGAGAACCAAACGGCAGATAATATTCTGTTGTTTCTTCAGGTTGACAGAAGGAAATTCTGAATGCCTGAACATAATTGAAATTACTAAAAACATAATGAAACAGGATAACACAGACCTCAAACCTTTGGAAAATGATATCTGCACATGCAGATATACTAGTTACTCTATTATTTATGAAAAGAAATGTATAGTGTGAGTGTGTGTGTGTGTGCGTGCATGTGTTTGTGCATGCACGTGCTGCACAGGTGTGTATGTTTATATAATTACTTGTACAGTGTCTTAACCCATGAAGAAGACCTCACCCAAACCCAGTAGTGGGTATATACAGCTCCCAGAACCCAAAGTGGGGTGGGATAAATTTCCTTGCCCCTCGTTAATAAAAAAGAAGAAAGACAATGTAGATAATCTTCTTTCAATTTCCACTCATCTTTGTTTTCTCACTTGATTATCAGACATCAGTTTGTTTCAGTCAGACCTTTCCAAATGTTCACTATTCCTTCCCTTTCCTTCTTGGTCTTCCATTACTTTGTTCCACAGTTGTTTTGTACACACGTTTGACTAGTCAGTCTTCTATTCTTTTCATAGTCACTACTTCCCAATATTGTCAGCACCTTGCCTTGTAATCCACATACACTTGGTGATCCTTGTCTCTTCCATTTTTCTTCTTGTTTCCTTCTTCAGTTATCCTTTCTTATCTATTCCCCAAGGGCTTCCTTCCCCATATAAGGGAGGTAGCCATGTCCTAGGCATGACCCCACTCTGATTTCCACCCCTCATTTATCTTGCACATATAAAATTAGTCCTGCTCTTCTCCATGAGCTAGGTTTCAGAGACTGGATAAATTCACCAGATGCGTTTGGGCTGGCGACCCTGTTCATGGGGAAAGGTACTCCGTATATATACGTTAAAATAAATTGTGTACAGTGCACATGTGTATGTGTAATCCTTACACATACATGTATGGATGTGCATCTATGTATGGAATAAATACAAAAACATGTTTGAAGCAACCACTTGCTCTTACAGAATTTAAAACTACTTGCATATGAGCTACATTATTGCATCATAAAACATTACCATGATGCTCAAGAACTTGGAACCTTGGAAGGATTTATATATACATTTTTTTTTTTTTTTACCACTGGTGAGTGATAGGTATGTTGTCATTATTTTTGTCTCATTATAATGGGCTGACATGCATGTAAAAATGAATGCTATAAAAGGCATATGATTGTTAGAAATGGGGCAGAATATTTGTATTGAAGTTTGAAAGTTCCCAGACAGGTCTAGTCCTTTAAGTATTGGTCATTATATTTCCCCCCTTGTCTTGCCTGCCGACTGTGTGGGACCATTTCTTGCTTTTTACCGAGGCAATGTATATACACAATATATTTATACAAATGTGTGCGTGCGTACATGCTGGCAGTTCTGGCTATCAAAACACAGGTCAAAGTGTGGTGGATTTGTCTACAGCAAAACACTCCTGCATATATTCTAAAACAGGAAAAATGACATCTTGGTTGTATCTTTTTTTAATGATGAAATTCTCTTTCTCCACGTGGGCTTTGTAAATGTTTTGAGTGAATGTTTGATTGATAACCCCTATTATGGACAGAAAAACTACAGAACATTTTATTATTTTCTTTAATAGCAGATCTACACTTGTAAGAGTTCATCACCCATAATACGAAGATGACTCATGACCCATGTGCAGGATTGGGAAAAATCCACGCCACTTGATACAGGAAGCTGTGTTGCTTTTTGCAATTCTGGATTCCTGGCTCCCCTTCCGAGTCATTGGGAATACACAAAACAATGAGCTTGAATTTCTTCTAATTTGGTTATCTTTAAAGTTAGAATAATTAATTTAGGAAGATGCTTACCTTGTAGGAGATGCTTGTATATACAGTATAAGAATAGCCCTTGATGAAGTGGTTTAGGCAGGAATGAGGTAGAGCTGGAAGAACATAGGGGAGGGGGAGGAGAAATGGTATCTTTAAATATTAATTGGTTTTAGAAACTAGTTTTGTACTTTTATGTTTGTGAGGCAGAGGGGCATTGCTTCTGCTGCTGCCTTCTTGTATAGGTGTGTACTTCATCAGGAACTTGTGTAACTAGGATTTCAGAAGTTTAAGAAGGAAATAGATAAGAACTGGTTTATCAACAGCATGGTTAAGAAATGGAATAGACTTGGTGACCACATGGCGAGTACTGAAACAATTGGTTGTTTTTAAGAGGAGATTAGATAACCACCTGTCATCCCTATCCATAAAGATAAGGGACATGGAACTGCTCAATGTAGGCCTTATGGTCTCTTGCAGTCTCCTCCATTATGCTCTTATCAGCTTGTACCTTTATTGGGAGTGTTCTTTGCATTACAGCTGTCAGACTTGAATATCGTTCATCTTGCAAGATCAATTGGAAATTATAAGTTGCTGAAGAACAAACCATACTTTTAGGAGAGTATGTCTCCTGTAATTTACCAGAACATCTCCCCAAAGCACTAGACTTCTTTTTCAGTTTGCCTCGGTAAGAATACATTTTTCCTAGGCTTAGTGGTTAGGCTGCCCCTTCTGTGGGGGGAGAATCACAATACATACATATCCAATCTTAATACAGACATATCCTGAAAGGCTGTTATCCCTTATAAGGTGATGGCCAAATCAAAACACACACACACACACACACACATCTAACATATTCATCTCCCATCCATTATAGATGATGGGTCATCCCTGTACCCTGCCACGCTGCTCATGTCAGAGGCAATGCAGCAGGGCCTACCAATCAGAGCTGGCTTACCCCCAACAACCCTATTGGATGGCATCCTTCCCTTATCATTGACCAAACAGAGAAGACAAGAAGAACCTCCACCCCAGGTTGCATCTTCCCCTCATCTACTCAGAACACCAATGCCCCCCTACACTCTGGCTTTCCTGCTTGACTGATGTGTCCATAAATACATACTTTAGACAAATGTGTTTATGAATACTTAGTGTGCTATCACATTACGCTTGGGTTTTCATCTTTGCCTGAATTCAACTCCTACTTGGGTTGTCAAGAGTACACAGGGCTCATGCGAGTGTTTATCGATCAGTTGGTTTCTCATGCAATATTTCCAAGACCAAAGAATTGCAAGCCTAAGTCACAACCCAGCACAAACAATAACACAAAATTGGCCTGAAAATAGACACTATATTTAGATGCAATCAGAACACAGAAGACACTAAATATCTTGAACTGCTCATCACTTTGCTCAATATAGAAAACTATACATTTTCTTCTCAGTGACTTATGGGCTTTCTTAGTGACCATATTGGATACACAGGGGACAGGTTTCCTGTAAAAGAGAGCAGAAGCTGCAGTTGATTGTGTTAACACGTGAATTGTTTATGATCATATACACGTATGTATATAGACATAAACGTGTATATATGATTGTGTATATGCAACCTTTCCACAACACTTGAATGTTAGTTTATTTCCAATTATGAGATGCTACAGAAATATTGGTTTTCAATTTTTTTTTTCCCACCCCTTTCTATTTTGCCTCGTCACACAAGTGCCCATCATTAGCTAGCAAGTATAGCTCATTATAGAAACTCAGTACCACAGCGGCAATTGTTAGTAAGGCATTTAGATATAATAATGCAGTACCATCATTGTAGGTCTTGCTTCATGTCTGCTTCCAGTTTCGGAGATGTCAGAAGGTTTGTAAAGGTGCTAATTACCCCCCCCCCCCCCAACTTTAATTTTTCTCCGGATTATGATGACAAAGTCGAGAGTACTTGGATGAACATCTGCCTTGTAAAACCACTGATGTCTTTCCATAATTGAACATAAATATTCCGTTGTGAAAAACAAACATTTTGGCATGCTTCATCATCTTTATGCATTGGAATGTAAACTGGAAGCAGATCTTTACAACATTCTTGACATTGGTTCAGGAAATTGAAAGGTTTGGTCAAATGTGGATTGTGGCATTGTAATTAAAATTGAGATCTCTTGGCATTCCACCAATGTACTTATGGGTAACGTTTGCCTCTGCTGCTGCTGCCACATTGCCTTTGTTAGCACCATAGCCAGCAAAACAATTTAGGACGTGTTTAGAACATTCACTTGTGTGCAGATTGGGAAATTACATTTACTCTGGAACTAATCATTTCCCAAATTGTATATCTATTAGCTTTGTCATGTGTAGTGTAATCGGTACACTCGCAGAAAGGAGTGGGTGGTTTGTACAATTATTATATATTGGCAATTTTACACTTTTCATATAATGTATTTTATCTTGTTTAACCTTTTCTAAGTATGCAAGGTTTCAAACTTGAGTTTATAGGTATTAATATGGATCATTATTTACCGTATCAAATGTGGTATATTCCCCTTCCCAAATTTAGCCTGTTTTTCACACTGCATACTTGCTCAGAACAAAAGCACGTATGTAGTTTTATGTTGTTTCTTTATTTGTTTTAGTCTGATCTAGATTTTGTAAGGTTACTTTTTTTTGTTTTGTTTTTTTTGTTAGATTGTGTGGATAAAAGAAAATTCTCAGATAAAACTTGTAAATAAGATTGATATATTACAAGACAAGTCAATGTATAGAAGTTTTAGTGAGGCACTTCACCTTTTTGTAAGAAGTGAGCAACAAGTGTGATAAGTTGGGCAGTGAAGGTGTTGGTACAATTCTTGTGTCAAGACGGTCAAAGTCTGATTCACGAGAAAGGCGAGCGATTTTGCGAATTGCACTTTACTGGAAAGGAAACTTGGATTACTGAACTTAAATCACTTTCTAATTAAAGTTGAAATGATTGTTATAAGTAGTTTCAATTTCCATTTAAGAGTAGGAATTCAAGTTCTGCTGATACCCGTGAATTAACTCCTTATCCTTTCTACTTGAATTACAAGAACCCCAACCAAGAATCCTTCTGTTAATAGTCTCTACTCTCCAACAGAATTCATAGATATAAGGAAGTCCATTAACCTTACATCAACAAACCCCACACATGATTCTGTTCAATATCACATATACTACTGTTAAGAAGCTAAAACAGTGCCCCTTACCAAGGACTTTGTAGCATGGAATTTATTTAAACGTAACCTTGGTCCAACTTGCTCGTGGCAAGGTTCGAACTGCTGTCACCTTGACCTCCACCACAAGTAGCGATACTGTAAACCCACTTAGCCAGCAAGCATTCTAGATATTCTACCTATATACCAAGGACTTTTTTCTCCTTTATAAGGGATGTAGTAGAGTCAAAAGATATGTACCCACTCCCATCCTCCACCTCATCTTAGCTCCTCAGATTGTCATCTCTGTATCCTGCCCACTGCCCTGGGTCAGAGGCAATGTAGCAAGACACAGTACATCCACAGCAAGGGCATTTCATTTAATCAGTGACCCCCACCTCCATCCCCTCATGCAGAAAGAGAGATGAGGGGGGGGAAATCACTTTGGGCTGCATCAAAATATCCTTTGCACACAACCACTCCCTAGCCCCCCCAATCTGTACATGGCCATTCTTCACTCATCCCTGTCTCCTGCCGTACTTAACAGACATTCCCCTCTTGCTCAATGCCTATTTTACCCCATCCATCTTGCCCTCCATCATCCCCTCAAGTCCACACCACTCACCTCTGCCTTCCACACTTCTTTTAATCTTTCTTGATTCATTCTTTCCATGTGTCCAAACTATCCCAATACTTTTTATCAGCCCTATCTACTCTCTCCTTTTTCATTATCCAACTTTGTAACCCCTACCATATTTCTTAGAGATTTCATCTTAAACGCATTTAAATTTTCCTCTCGTGTTCCATGTTTCTGCCTTGTACAGTACTGTCAGCACAATCACTTCATATATTGTAATCTCTTTGCATCCATTCCCAAATGCCTATTTCTCATGACACTTTATAATCCCCCCCCCCCCCCCCCCAAGGGCTTCTCTCAGTCTACAGTTTACCTCCACAACCCCAAATACCTAAAGCTATCCACTTCCTCCAGCCTCTTTAAAAATTACTTCCAACTTACTCCCATTTTCTCCCCTTGTATATCTCAACACCTTACACCACCCATATTTACCTGTTTCCTATGGTAGGGAGAAGAAAGAATACTGCCACAGACTTTCTTCTCTCGGGTCGTAAAATGTGGCCAAAACAAGACAGATTGATGGGACTAGGCATCCTGCTCTCTGTAATCTTAAGGGGTACATTCTTACAAGAAGTCAAGTCCTAGATATACCATCAAATATTCTCTTCCATCCACCATACCCATTATAGTATGCATGGTCTCAAAACTGGACATATGAACAGAGACGTACCCTCTGCTGGTTCTGACCATACACCCAATACAAGAAAAGGTTCAACAGTGGTGCGACATTGCCCACATGGATAGAAGCAATGTGATCAATAGGCTGTGACTCCAACCCTATTCAAGATTCCTGGACTCCTATGGTTCAACAGTGGAGCAACATTGCCCACATGGATAGAAGCAATGTGAACAATAGGCTGTAACTCCAACCCTATTCAAGTTTCCTGGACTCCCCAACAGCTCCAGACCCAAATGGAACAAACGAGTAAATATATTAATTTACCCCTAACTACACACCTTTCCCCACACAATACTTTAAACACACTGGCTGCAGCAACCAATAACACTTGCACCAGCCTCCAAGCGCATAGAACCCCAAATCAATCACCATATACCAAGCATTCAATAATACACTAAATACAATATAACTGCTAAGGATTCATCCCAAACTGGGGAAATGTATGTACTCTTCTTCAATAATATAAACCAGAGGACAACTGTTTACAAGAAATAAAATGAGGTCCATGCACACCCTCTTTCTAAAAGGCTATACTACATATCTATCCCCCTTTCCCAACTAAGCTAATTGAGGAGGCACAGCAATGTTATCTGCCATGCCATTTCATCATTACCACTCACAATCCTACAAGCCACTATAACTAAACCTTTTCTACACTGCCCAATATTCATTTATACTTTCCATCAATGGAAAACACCATGCGAGGACAAAGTATTTGTTAGTGCAACATTTTGCTTGCTAGAGCTAAAAGTACATGAAGCTCTAATATATGAAACATACTAATAAAGGCTCAGTCCTCATATGGTGTCTTCCTTTAACAGCCTTGTTGGTAACTGCCAATTGCATATATCTTTACCATCCCATCAGAAAAAAATTCAAATCTTATTCAACTAATCTGTCCAAGTTCAAGCTGCCCTGATGCAATCACCAAACAGAGTACACAAAACACCTCTTGCTACAATGGCCTACACTAACAATCTCTAGAAAACAATACTATACATCTTTCCTGAGTGATTTGGTGACCCACCTGGAGGCTGTTACTGGTTACCTGAAGACTGCTGGTCTTCTGCAAGAGACATTTCATCATCATGATGCCAAAACTGTATCCATTGTAGAGCCATCATTTGCTTCCATAAGTTTTGGTCAGCAGTGAGCACCCATTGGACATTCCTGGAGAATGTGGCACATTGTCAGTATTTCTCCACATGGACATTCATTGTTGGTATTAAATCCCTGTTTGTGGAGCTTGCCTTTGTTTTTGCCCACTTCTGCCCTTGCCCTGGTTAATGTTACGTAGTCTTTCCTGATTACGTTTGATCCTTGAGGCAGGGTTTCGTCTGGGCTTGGTGGAGCCTCGTTGTGTTGCCCGCTCTCAGACTCCTGCCAGTATGAAGTGGCTCAGCTTTCCTCCAGTGCCTCTATGGTCATACAGCTTTTGTGGGACTCAAGAATTTGCCTTGCTTCTTGGTGTCCATAGAGCAAGTGCCTGGGGTTTCGTGTCAGATATATGGTGGTGGGATAGCAGCTAGTCTGTAAAGATTGATTGATTGATTTATGAAATTTTTGGCTTGAAGGCCAAGTGCCGGAGCCGGTAGGCCATTCAGCGATAGTCTGTAAAGAGCTGGCAAGGGCATTGATTTTAACCACTTCAGCTTGAGTCAAATTCTTGTGCGCAGTATTGGCTGCCATATGTATGATGTATCACACTACTCACATTATAGATTATAAAGTCATTGCTGTATTACTCGTTCTTTTTTACTCTGAGTAATAATAAACACAGAAAACATGATCAAACCAATCAAACCAGTTCACAAAATCTGTGGGTAACTCATGGAGAGGGGGAGGAAAAAAAAAAAAATATATATATATATATATATATATATATATATATATATATATATACAGTAGAACCTCAGTTCTCGTACGTCTCACAAGTCAAACAAATCGGTTTTCGACCAAATATTTCGAGAAAATTTTGCTCCGGTAGTCGATCAAAATATCGGTTTTTGACCAACCCGAAAAGAGAAAAATGGCAAAAAGGGAAAAAATTCCAAGTTTTGTTGGGGAAATAAAGCAGCTGTATCCAGCAGATTAGTAAATTTGTTTCGGTCCTCGACCAAACAGTTTCTAGAATGGATTGTGGTCAAGAACCGAGGTTCTACTGTATATATATATATTAGGATGGTTTGGACACATGGAAAGAATGAGTTAAGAAAGACTAGTAAAAGAGGTATGGAAGGCAGATGTGGAGGGAGTGAACATGAGGGGACGTCCTAGGATGAGGTGGATGGATGGGGTGAAGGGGGCTTTGGGGAAGAGGAGAATGTCTGTTGAGGAAGGACGGGAGAGGACAGAAGACAGGGGTGAATGGAGAATGGTTGTATATGGATGATGTTGTGATGCATGAGGTGGAATGGGCGGGGGGATGGGGGGTGAGGTAGTACGTGTGAGCAAAATCTGACGCAGCCCGAAGGGATTTCTCTCCGTCTTCTCCTTTTATGCATGGGGGGGGTCGCCGATTTAATGAAGCTGCCTTGCTGTGGATGTGCTGTGTCTTGCGACACTGCTTCTGACCCAGGGCAGTGGACAATTTCAATTTAGTTTTGCTTTATTAGGCAAAGCTAGTATGTTGATTCACGTCACCACATCATAGCAACATGACGAAGATCACTATTTTTCCACCATGATTCTATCTTAAAGTTGTTTGCACACATGAATATCTATATGCTAAGGGATTCTTCCCCCTTATAAGGGTGGTAGCCAAGTCAAAGACACACATCCACTCCCTCCCGTTCCACCACCCTTGTTTCCCTCTCTTAGCTCCTCTCGGATGAATGGTCATCCTTGTCTCCTGCCCACGCATTAATGAAATTTGATTCAGTGTCACAAACTCCCCCCCCCCACCTATCAGGAGGGTAGGGCGTGCCCCCTTACATAGGATTTAGTAGAATGGAATTTTATAAACCATGCCTTTAGTTCAACTTGCCAGTGGTAGGGTTCAAACCAACATTAGCTTTGTTGCCAAATAGCGACAACCTTACCTGCTCGTGTAAAGCCAGGAATTTTTAAAGGAATATTATTTTCGTTAAATTGAGTTTGTCTAGCGCAGCGTTTTTCAACTTTTTTTTTTTTTTTACTGCGACCCACCGCAAGAACCAGTTTACATCGCGACCCATAATACTTAGGTGTAATAATATATATATATATATATATATATATATATATATATATATATATATAAAACAATAAATATGGTATGATGTCTAAAATTGCGGACACTGAGTTCACTAGAAAATTAGTAAAGACTGACAGGAATATAAAAGGTAAGCATATGAAATTAGTAAAGGCGGGAAAAAAGATGTTTGGTACAGAACTGTCGACAACTAGCTATTCAATCGTTACTCATTAAATAAAGTTGTTCCAGTATTGGAACAACCCTTTATATATATATATATATATATAAATTCAATTCAAATCAGCCATCCTGAGTCCACTGCTGAACAAAGGCCTCCTTCATAGCATTCCATGATTCACACGACCACGCCAACCTCTGCCACGTCACTCCTGCAAACTTCTCGATCTTGTCTCTCCACCTTCTGTCTGGTCTCCCTCTTCCACGCTTCCTATCTCGTGGCGTCCACTCAGTAACACACTCCATCGCTCATCAGTCGTTCGCTCTAACTTATCTGCCCAATTCCACTTCCTTTTACTGCTTCCACAATATCTTTCACTCTAGCCTGCTCTCTCACCCAACTTGCTCTCTTCCGGTCTCTCAGCGTTATTCCCATCATTGATCTCTCCATTCTCCTCTGTGCTGTCCTTGGTTTTGTTTCCACTGCCTTCGTTAATTTCCAAGTCTCACACCCGTAGATTATTGCTGGCAGAATGTATTGATTGTATACTTTGCATTTCAAACATAGAGGTAGAGAGCCTCTCAGGATCTTATTATACTTACCAAACACTTTCCAACCAATTGCAATACGTCTCTTTATTTCATTATCATGATCTTTCGTCACTTTCACCATCTGGCCTAAATGATTATACTCTTCAACTTCAAGACTCATCATCATCAATTATAATCTCTTTACTTTGAACTTTCGTATTAAACATTACTTTGGTTTTACTCTTATTCATTTTTAAACCTACTTTGACACTTTCCTTGTTGAGATCACTCAGCATCTTGCAAGTCCTCTGCTCTTTCTGAAATAAGTATAATGTCATCCGCAAATCTTAGGTGGTTCAAATATTCGCCATTAATCTTTAAACCTTTCTTTTCCCAACTCAGTCTTCTGAAAATATCTTCCAAGCAAGCTATAAATAGTTTCGGATGAATTGTATCGCCTTGCCGTACTCCTTTCTCGATCTTAATCTTTTCTGTATTTTTATGTAGTCGAATTATAGCGGTACCTTTGGTATAAATCTTTTCTAAAACTTTTACGATCTGTTCGTTTGTACCCTGCTTGCGTAGCGAGTTTAGTATTGCTATTTGTTCTACCGAGTCAAAGGCCTTCTCGTAATCTACAAAAGCTAAACACAGAGGTATATTGTATTCTATCGTTTTCTCGATTAGTTGGTTTATCGCCTGCAAATGGTCTAGAGTCGAATATCCGCTCCTAAAGCCTGCCTGTTCTCTTGGTTGGTTTCCATTTAAAACTCGACTTAATCTATTTGTAAGGATCTTGGAGAATACTTTATATACATTTGATAGCAAGCTAATCGGTCGATAGTTACTAAGGTCCTTCTGGTCTCCTTTTTCATGAAGCAAAATCACTATAGCATTGCACCACGCATCAGGAACGCTTTCTTGACGTAAGCACTGGGTGTACAACTCAGCTAATTTAATATGAACTAATGTCCCTGCGTCTTTCAACAGATCTATCGATATACCATCTTCCCCGGGTGATTTTCCTAGTTTCATAGTTTTTAGAGCAAGTTCTACTTCTTCCTTTGTAATCTCTGGTACACTACTAACGCCTACACATGAATTTACTGATTCAACTACGGTTTTCGACGAGTAAAGCTCTTGGTAAAATTCTTATACTCTTTTTGCCATTTTGTCTCTACATTTAATTATTTCTCCATTTCTATCTTTCAAACATATAATTTGCTGTCTTCCTAAAGCATGTTTACGCTCGGTCACTTTAATACTTTTCCCCTTCCGAATAGTTTCCTCTATTTCATCCATGTTTCTCTTTCTTTTCTCTAATCTCTGCCTTTTGTTGATAAGCTTGTTTAGTTCTACTCTTTCTATTTCATCTCTCTTGCTTTTAATCTGCATGGTCCTTCTTCTTTTAATTAGGTCATTTGTAGCTTGGGAGTATTTGTTTTCTTGAATGTTTTTTGTACTTCCTACTTTCTCTACCGATTCTCTAATGATACTCACTAAATTCAAATTAATATCTTCCACAGTTTCCTCATTAGTTCTTAGAGCTTCGAATCTATTTCTAATTTCTAACTGAAATTTCTTATTATTATCCTTAACCTTTGCAAGGCTTATTTTCATTCTTAACATTAGTTTATTTCTCTCGGCTCTGAAACTGAATTTAGCTGTGCAACCTACCATTCTATGGTCACTACCTATGTTGACTTTATCACCGTAACATTATTAACGCTTTTGCTCTCATCTCCTAATATGAAGTCTATTTCGTTCTTTGTTGTTCCATTTGGACTTCTCCACGTCCATTTACGACCTACACGCTTTTGAAAGAGTGTTCATTATCCTCATGTTGTACTTCTCTGCAAAATTGACTAACATCTCGCCTCTGTCATTTCTTTCACCTACTCCAAAAGTACCAATGCACGTCTCATCGCCCATCTTCTTCCCCACTTCAGCATTAAAGTCGCCTATTACCAACGTGTACTTACTTTTTTTTATCCATTACCTCAAATCATTATAAAACGACTCAATTTCATCGTCTGAACTCTGTGTAGTTGGCGCACAAACCTGAACTATTTTTAGAGTGTACCTTTTACACAGCCTAATCACAATCCAAGCTACCCTGTCTGACGAACTATTGAATTTGACTACGTTACCACCAACCACACTGTTTATCAAGAATCCTACTCCACTAGATCTTTCTTTGTCCTTACCTCTATAGTAGAACAGGTGGTGACCATCTTGTAATTGTATCAGCTTTTCTTCCGCTCTTCGGACTTCGCTCAGTCCTACGATGTCCCACTTGATGTTGTATAGTTCTTCCATTAAACTCTCCAGCCTGTGATCTTCTGAGAGATTTCTTACGTTGTAAGTATAGATCTTCATTTTCTTCATGTTGTTTAATGTCCAAGACTTGGATCTGCTTGGACAGGGCTTCACATTCGGTGGCACACTGCCCGTAAGCACACGAGGCAATGCGGTTGGACCTTTAGGAGACGGTGATCCAACAGGAACGCTCGATTTTTTGGTTGTGCTGTTCATGGTTGCTATGAAGGGGGGTTGGCAGTAATCTCACCTCCGTGCCAACTGGTTTCTGGCGAGATATTTCTCTGGTGTCACCTTATTCATTATATTCGGTGAAGCCCTATATCCATAGGGTGCCCAATGGTCCACGCCGTCTTTATGACGGCACCCCCATATATCTATAGGAGTTTCCCCTGTTCGCCATCAGGGACCCTGCAGAGATTCTCTCTCTATCGACATAGCTTTTGTAGTCATTAAGATTCTCAAGCCTATCCACCACGTCAAGGTGTCAGCTCTTGGATATATATATATATATATATATATATATATATATATATATATATATATATATATATATATATAGAGAGAGAGAGAGAGAGAGAGAGAGAGAGAGAGAGAGAGAGAGAGAGAGAGAAAGGAAAAGAAGGGGAAAGGGAGAGGGGAGGGAAAGAAAGAATAGATATTTCAGGAAACGTTAATTTTTCATCGTCATCTCTTCCTCCTCCTCCGCCTTGCTCTCACTTCCGTATTTTTATTTCCTTTCTCTTTTGTCGCGATCCATTTTATTTTTCAACGTGAACCAGTTTAAAAACGCTTGTCTAGAGTGTACTGTAGCTCCGCCCATCCGTGACGTCACTATGACGCGTTCGGACGGAGATATAAACTGGAGCCATTAGTTTTAAGGGAACGAGAAAAGTTCCCAGCCTCCAGTTCAGGATTCCACTAGAGGAATAGTTTAGGGAAAGATTGTGATGGCTAGGGGTTGTCTTGAGAAGCAAAATGGAGTTTCACAATAACAAATGGGGAGTTGGTAGATTTACACATGGATGCGAACACATATGCCAATATCTCGGTGTCTTGGGCGCTCTACGTACGTAACGTATCAATGTTAGTGTTACATCCCATCTATTTCTATAAACAGGTATGTCACTGCGCTCTGTAAAATTAATAGAAATACGTGACCATAACCAAAATAAATGGACATTGAGAATATAATACGTAGATATTAGTTTTTAGTAAGTCTCACATCCAACTATTCCCATTAACAGGGAGAAAAGGGGTTAAGGGAGTGTGAACTAACACAAACACTTGAGTCTTGTTGAGTGGGGTTGATCGAATGAATCAAGGTGTATAGTTTTGATAGAATTACTCTTAATTAAAGGAAATTTAACATAATTGGAAAAAAATTGACTGGAGCTTTGACTTGGGAGGAGAAGAGGCAGGTGTTACAAGCGAACAGAAGGCAGTTTGGGGAAATAAAGACAAGCATTCCTAACAGTATCAGGACACCATATTGCTTGCCACCATGTCCTGCCAAAGCACGGTAGCCAGTTTCAGAGGAAACCTGAAACCTAGTCCAAGTCAGCCCATTGGGCGATGGCAATCTACTATTACCCAGCTCGGTAATCTACCTGCTCAATCCGGTCTAAATTACATCTGCTCCAAATTTTTAGGGGTCGCTAATATTTTGGATTTTAGTGAATTATCATCCCTCACCCCGGACAACCCTGGGTTGGCGCTTGTGTTACACTGCGACTCTCTGTCCCAAACGATACTGAAAGAGTCTGAGGCTATCAGACCCCCCGAGGGGCTCGGATCCTGGGAATGCTATCTATTCGCCATTAACTGTGAATGCAAGGTGGAGGACACACAGGATGCAGATCTCTATGTCATTGTTGGTGACACCAACCACCTAGATCAGGCCTATTTTCCCTTGGCCAGCAAATATGATGACGTGGTTGTTAACCCCGATAACTTGTTCAGGAAACTGAAGGTCTTTAATCAGAAGTTACAAATGCTACTTGGAACAGGGGTTGAGGAGCCCATTGTGATTGTAGGTGGCTATCCACAGATACTGAATGTCATAAACTGTAGGAGCATTAGTAATGTGTCTAAGATCATCAGTATCTGCAATCTGATGTATCCGTGGACATGTGGCAACTTACTTAAATTTGCACGCTTCATGACAGCTGAGACAGCGCAGATGAAACACACCTCGCTACAGACAGTTAGAGGGAATGAGATGGACGACTTGATGAACAAAAGGTTCCATATTTGTGCTACCATTCTGATGCTCTATCCTGCATACACGAGGAAAGATTTGTTTAAAGACCAAATAGCAAGGAGGATGAATGCAATCTGGTCCTTCTCTAACAGATATGTAGTAGCACAAGGTCACTGTTACAGCATCCAAAGTTATGATGCACAGGAAGTTGCACTGATAGTCGATGAACTAAACCTAGAGTGGTCCGTCTCCAATTCAATACTAGATGAAGTTATGGGATTTTGGCTATCTGTGGACAAGCACTTGAAACATCATGAGTATTTGCGGGTAGGAGATTTAGCCGACCCATGCACTTTGAAGATGGAGGGGAAAATCAAGGACCTCTTCGGATTGGCACTGATGGACCAGGCTCGAATGGTTTATAGGAACCATCACATCAAAACAGCTAAGTGGGCATTAGCTGCTGTCAAGCCAGCATGGCCCTTGATCACCAACCTGGGAGCTGACTGGAGGAAAGAATGCCTCAGACTGATTGAACTAGCGGATAAGATAAATAATTATCCGTACATAGGCCTTCGGTTTACCCAGCATTCCGAGATGCAGCTCAGTAAATTTCCCCGGATGGCTTTACTTGGGCTAGCAATATTCAGGAAAGAACAAGATAAAGGTAGAAAGAAGCAAATGGAAAAGTACATAGTCTCTGGACTTGAGAAAAACTTGACACCTTGTGACAAGGAGGAGCTCGACATCCTCATACATGCTATTGACCCCTTCCGTCTCGATTTGGGAATATACATACAAATAAAGCCATTCAACTGACAAACGGGCTGGATGACACTACCATCCAAAAGGTACTGCATTGTCTTAGGAACTAATAGTGGAGCTTGGGCCAGTGAAAAGCTTAACGAGGCCAGAATAGAGTTCCAAAAGGGCCTAGCCTTGGCATCAAATTGTGCATGCATATACCAAGGGCTTTCCCCCCCTTAGAAGAGAGGTACCCATCAAAGGCATATATCCACTCCCACCCATTCCATCTCCACTTCCATTCACCACCCCTCCCTCCCTCCTGGATGATAGGTCATCCCTGCATCTTGCCCATTGCCCTGGGTTAGAAGCAACACAGCAAAACACAGCACATCCACAGCAAGGCCACTTCATTTAATCAATGACCCCATCCCTCCATTCCCTCATGCAAAAAAAGAGGGACAGGGAGAAATCCCTTCAGGCTGTGTCAAAATATCAGTCACACATACTCCCTACCCCCACCCACTCTCTTCCATGCATCATGGCATTATCCACACACACCCATTCTCCATTCGCCCCTACCTTCTGTGCCAATGTTACAGGTGTATGTGATATTTCTGAAATTTTGAATATTACAAACTGAGAAAGTTATACATATACCAGACTTTTTTTTTTACCCCTTATAAGGGAGATAGCCAAAAAACAAAGGCATAAGAATAATTCCCACCCATTCCACCCCTAATACACTCCACTCCCCCCACCCTCTTATGTTGGCACCTCCTGGATGACAGGTCATTCCTGCATCTTGCCTACTGCCCTGGGTCAGAAGCAGTGTTGCAAGACACAGCACATCCACAGCAAGGCTGCTTCATTAAATCAATGAATGACCCCCCCCCCTCTCCAGCCCCTCATGCAGAAAAGGAGATGGGGAGAAATCCCTTCGGGCTGCGTCAAATTTTTACCGCACATACTACCTCATCCTCCACCCATTCCACCTCATGCATCACAGAATCATCCATATAAAACCATTCTCCATTCACCCGTCTTCTGTCCTCTCCCGTCCTTCCTCAACAGATATCCCCCTCTTTCCCAAAGCCCCTTTTACCCCCATCCATCCATCTCATCCTAGGTTGCCCCCTAATGTTCACTCCTTCCACATCTTTTTCTAGTCTTTCTTCACTCATTCTTTCCATGTGACCAAACCATCCCAATACGCTTTCATCTACCCTATCTCCCAACTCCCTTTCCACCCCCATTTTCCTCATTTTTGCTCTATCTAGCCTAGTAACCCCTATCATACTTCTCAAGACACCTCATCTCAAACACATTCAAACTCCTTCTCTTCCTCTCTTATATTCCATGTTTCTGTCCCATACAGTGCTGTCAGCACAATCACTCCTTCATACAAACTCCTCTTAGAATCCATTTCCAAATGTCTATTTCTCATTACACTTTTTAATCCACCAAGTCATTTACTCGCTTCTCTCAATCTACACTCCACCTCCACTCCTTTTCCTGCCACATTTGCACCCAAGTATCTAAAACTATTCACTTCCTCCAGTCTCTCTCCCTTAATACTCACTTCCAGTCTGCGGCCACCTTCACCCCTTGTACATCTCATCACCTTACTTTTACCCATATTTATCTTCACCTTCCTTTTTTCACACACTCTCCTAAACTCTGTCACTAACTTCCTCAATCCCTCCTCTGACCCTGCTACATGTGCAGTGTTGTCAGCAAACAACAGCTGGCTCACCTCCCACTTTTCTCCATTTTCTTTAACCATCTCCAACCTCTGACCCACCACCCTTGCATTTACCTCTTGCACCATCCCATCCACATATAAATTGGACAGCCAGGGCGACATAACACATCCCTGACGAAGTCCCACCTTTACCTCTAACCACTCACTCTCTCCATTTCTAATCCTGACACACACTCTACTACTCTCATAAAAACTCTTTACAGCTCCCAAGAGCTTTCCTCATATCCCGCATATCTGCAAAACCTCTCGCAGTGCCTTCATGTCTACCCTGTCATAAGCCTTTTCCAGATCCATACATACATACATAGATATACCAAGGCTTTTCCCCCCTTACAAGTGAGGTAGCCAAAAAGGAAAAGGCATAAAATCACTCCCACCCATTCCATCCCTGAATACATTCCACACCCCTCCACCCTCCCTCCCATCTTAGCACCTCCTGGATGACGGGTCATAACTGCACCCTGTCCACCGCCCTGGGTCAGAAGCAGTGTCACAAGACACAGCACATCCACAGCAAGACCACTTCATTAAATCAGCGACCTCCCTCTCCGTCCCCCCATGCATAAAAGGAGAAGACAGGGAGAAATCCCTTTGGGCTGTGTCAAATTTTGCTCACTCATACTACCTCACCCCCCATTCCACCTCAGGCATCAGAACATCATCCATATACAACCATTCTCCGTTCACCCCTGTCTTCTGTCCTCTCCCGTCCTTCCTCAACAGACATTCCCCTCTTCCCCAAAGCCCCCTTCACCCCATCCATCCACCTCATCCTAGGATGTCCCCTCATGTTCACTCCCTCCACATCTGCCTTCCATACTTCTTTTACTAGTCTTTCTTCAATCATTCTTTCCATGTGTCCAAACCATCCTAATACTCTTTCATCAACCCTATCTCCCAACTCCTTTTCCACCCCTATTCTCCTCCTCACCTCCACATTTCTCACTCTATCTAGCCTAGTAACCCCCCATCATACTTCTAAGACACCTCATCTCAAACACATTCAAACTCCTTCTCTCTTCCTCTCTCATGTTCCATGTTTCTGCCCCATACAGTGCTGTTGGCACAATCACTCCTTCATACAGTCTCCTCTTAGCATCCATTCCCAAATGTCTATTCCTCATTACACTCTTTAATCCACTAAGGCATTTACTCGCTTCTCTCAATCTACATTCTCCCTCCACCTTTTCCTGCCACATTTGCACCCAAGTATCTAAAACTATCCACTTCCTCCAGTCGCTCTCCCTTAATGCTCACTTCCAGTCTACTGCCACTTTCACCCCTTGTACATCTCATCACCTTACTTTTACCCACATTTATCTTTAGCTTTCTTCTATCACATACTCTCCCAAACTCTGTCACCAACTTCCTCAACCCCTCCTCCGATCCTGCCACAAGCGCAGTGTCGTCCGCAAACAACAGCTGGCTCACCTCCCACTTTTCTCAATTTTCTTTAACCATCTCCAATCCCTGGCCCACTACCCTTGCATTTACCTCTTGCACTACCCCATCCATGTATAAGTTGAACAGCCAGGGTGAAATAACGCATCCTTGACGAAGTCCCACCTTTACCTCGAACCACTCTCTCCAATTCTAATCCTGACACAAGTTCTACTCTCATAAAAACTCTTGACCGGTCCTAGCATTCCTCCTATCCCGTATATCTGCATAACCTCCCACAGTGCCTTTCTGTCTACCCTATCATAAGTCTTTTCCAGATCCATAAAGGCCCAAAAAATCCTTCCCCTTTCCTATAGCTTTCTCACATATCTGTCTTACCACAAAGATCTGATCTACACACCTCTACCCATCCTAAATCCACACTGTTCCTCACCAATTACTCCCTGTTCCTCTCCTAATCCTCTCAATCAAGATCCTCCCATAAGCCTTCCCAACTATACTTAACAAGCTAATCCCTCTGAAATACATTCACACTTGTCACCTTTTCCCTTGTAAAGTGGAACTATACAGGCACTCCTCCAGTCATCCGGCACTGTACCCTCTCTCCAGCAAACATTAAATAACCTCACCAGCCAGTCCACCATCACTGTACCTCCTTTTTTTAGACATTCTGCATGGCATCCATCCAGACCAGGTGCCCTACCTGCTCTCATCATCTTAACAACTGCCTTCACTTCATCCTTCCTTATTTCTCCTCCATTTTCCTCACTCATCACGGTCATTTTCTTAGCATTTTCCACTGCAGCTATCTTTCCCTCCCTATCCTCCTTCACATTTAGCAACTCCCTAAAATATTCTGCCTATCTTCCCCTTACTGCTTCTCTTCCATTATCATCTCTCCATCTGCACCTTTTACCTTTTCTTCTGTACTTGATTCTACTCTCTTAATTTCTTTCCAAAACATCTTTTTATTACTTTCAAAATTTTCTGTCATACTCTTACCCCATTTCACATCTGCTCTCCTCTTTGCCTCCTTTATCTTGTGCTTTACTTCTTTTCTTTGTACCTCTTATATGACTCCCTCGTCCTATTTTGTAACCAATCTGTGAAAGCTCGCTTCTTCTCTTCTACAACCTTCATTAATTCCTCGTCCCAACATTCACTACCCTTTCTTCTATTTCCTCCTGTCCCTCTTGTTCCACACACCATCTTTGCACACTTTGTGACTCCCTCCTTGAACCATCCCCATTCCTCCTCCACTCCTAGCTCTACTCTATCCTTCACTTCCTCCCACTCCTCTCTCAGCTTCTTCTTGTACTCCTCCTCCTTTTCATTTAAAGAGTTCACTCTAAGTACCTCCCTTCCTTTTGTCCTTTCTTTCTCCATCTATCCTCCACTCTCAACTTACCTTCCACCAAAAAATGATCTGGTATTCCCCGACTCTCTTCCCTAAGCACATGTACATCCTTAACTCTTCCTATTATACTCCTATCTACCACTACATAGTCCATTAATGCTCTACCATCCTTCCATTCACGTGTACTTATGCTTGACTTTCTTCTGAAACACTTTATTTGCTATCATCAACTCTCTAAACACATCAACTCTCCACTATGATTCTCACCAATTACTCCCTCTGTTCCTCTCCTAATCCTCTCAGTCAAGATTCTCCCATAAGCCTCCCCAACTACTCAACAAACTAATCCCTTGTGAAACTACTACACTCACACTTGTCCCCTTTTCCCTTGTAAAGTGGAACTATACAGTCATTCTGGCACTCTACCCTCTCTCAAACATTAAATAACCTCACCAGCCAGTCCATCACTGTACCTCCTTTTTTTCAAACATTCTGCATGACATCCATCCAGACCAGGTGCCTTACCTGCTCTCATCTTAACAACTGCCTTCACTTCATCCTTCCTTATTTCTCCTCCATTTTCCTCACTCATCAGTCATTTTCTTAGCACTTCCCACTGCAACTACCTTTCCCTCCCTATCCTCCTTCACATTTAGCAACTCCCTAAAATGCTCTGCCCATCTTCCTCTTACTGCCTTCTCTTCCATTATCATCTTTCCATCTACACCTTTTACCTTTTCTTCTCTACTTGATTTGCCTTCTCTTCCTCTTAATTTCTTTCCAAAACATCTTTTTATTACTTTGAAAGTACATTAATACTCAATCTACCACCCTCTCCCATGTGTACTTATTCTTGACTTTCTTCTAAACTACTGTATTTGCCATCATCAACTCTCTAGACAGATCATCAACTCTCCACTATGATCGTTTCCTGGAATCCCATATTTCCCAACCACTCTGTCTATTGGTTCATTTCCTACCCTAGCATTAAGGTCTCCCAATACTACTACATTGACATTTCTCCCTAATCCCTCTATGCAAAAGGTTGTAAGACATTACCAAAGATGGATGCCATACTTAAGATGAAAGCACCAAAGAATGTAAAGGAAGAAGATTCCTGGGGATGTGTAGATCTTATAGGAAGTACATAACCAGATTTCACGAAAATCGCGATAGCATTCACTAATCTTACAAAGTTAGACTCTGAATACATATGGAATAGCAATTGCCAGGAAGCATTTGAATGCATGAAGGAGCTAAGCAGTGCGCCAATACTAGCAAAGGTACGGAATGACCAACCATTCCTATGAACTACTGATGCCAGTAACACACATGGGAGCAGTATTGAGTCAGGTAGAACCAGAATGGGACATTAAGCCTATAGGACATTTCTCAAAGAAGTTAAACCAGTGTGAAACGCGGCACACAATTACAGATAAGGAGGCACTTGCAATAGTATTAGCCTGCAGAAACTTTCTCCATAACTTATGGGGAACGAAGTTCACCATTATTACAGATCACCAGTATGTTCAAGAAGACCAATTCACCACGCATGAACAGGTGGATCTTGAAGTTGAGAGAATGTCAGTATGCAATCCAATATGTAAAAGGGAAGGAAAATGTTGTAGCCAACCAACTATCGAGACGAGTTAGTGATCATGAGAGTACCAGAAGCCACTTGGCTAGGATACGATAAGCCTGCTTTCAAGGATAAACAGAGGGAAAGTTTCACATAGCAAGAACTAGCCAGCTACTTAGGAGGCACATTACTAAATAGACACTTAAGGAAGACTACCCTAGTTCAGTTTGCGTTAATAGACGACATTTTGTATTATGTTAGGGAGAAGTCAGATGGAAGCATTCACTACACACTCGTAATACCCCAGTTTGATCCAGGAAGCAATAAGACATGCACATGAATTGACAGATCACCTAAGACAAAAGAAAACCATTAAACAAGCCGAGGAACTATTTTATTGGCCAAACTTAAAGGTAGATGTGTATAATTTTGTAAAGATGCATTACTTGCTAAAGGTTCAAGGGTACACAAGGGTTGTCAGAGCAGTATAAAGAGGTTCCCCTGCTACAAAAGCAATGGAGAGAATAGGCATAGATCTAACGGATATGGTACCCAGATCACAGGGTTATAGGTATATCATGACCATAATCAATCACTACAGTAGGTTTGTTAGATTCTTCCCATTAAAAACAAAACACCACCAACACGTACTACACTCCCTAGCCCAGTTCTTCACAGACTATGGTGTCCCAGAGAGCATCTTATCAGACAATGGAACAAAATTCACCAACACCGCCTTCAAAAAGTTGTGTGGAGAGCAGCAAATCGCCCTACTCTACACCACCCACAAGCAAACGGTGTGGTGGAACGAATGCATCAAACGTTGAAGAGCATCCTGGCAACACTATGCCAGGGACATCCAAACAAATGGCCGGATCTACTACTGGCCTGAGGAAGATGAATAGTGCCACACACCACCATCGCCGATCATTCCCCCTATTTTGCTTTCTTTGGGAGACACCCACCAAGACTAGTAGGTCATAGACTCCCAGGTGTAGAAGGAACGGAATATGAAGCAGAGATTGCTCACCAAATCATCCGAGAAACCCACTGCAAGATGATGATGGAGTACTGGAGTGTGGCAAACTGCAGGAGAGGTAAGCAGAAAGTGGAAGTGGGATCTTAAGTGTGGATCCAGAAGGAAACCAACTTGACCTCTTCACTCCGGGGCACATCGCACATCTGGCAGCATTAGCTGCCCGACGTGCGATGTTGCGTCATAATCACATTTAAAAAATAAAGTCAGTGCTCAATCATTTGTTCTCTTTCACCCGTGTATTTTGGTAACCATAGAAAATATGATGAAGCCAATTTAGAGAGAATGGAAGTTACGTAGGTACGACTACAATAAATATAATCAAGATGCCGATGTCGGCATCATCGAGTACTCACTTGCTCCTCGTGCCGCCTACGTAGGCATCACCTTATGGAAGTGGTTAATGGGGTACCTGTTGCAAACTGAGCCAAAGTGGTGGAGGTACTAGCAGGACTGTGTATATGAACTAAGATATTTCTTGACAGGAAAGGGGACGAGAAGAGCTGCTCAAGTAAAACCCTATTTTGGTTCTGAAGAATGGTTGGTGGAGCCTGTTGAAAGATAACGATTTATGAAATTTTTGGCTTGAAGGCCATGTGCTGGAGCCGGTAGGCCATTGAGGGCAGCCTGTTGAGAGTTCCACCCAGACCCAGAGGAATACTACCACCAAAGATGCATCGTGCACTAAGACGACTCATCGAGGAGTACTGAATAAACGCCTGGAACAATCCAACCTGTTGGTGCCATACTGAGTGATATAATGTGCTAAGATGACAAGAAATCACTGAAATGGAAAATGCAGTGATCATACTGTGCCAGTATCTGTCCAAAGAAAAGTGATTATTCTCATGCAAATCAATCCAAAGGTGCTCTCAGTGTTCGTATATATGGACCATATTAGAGTTAAGGCTTATATGTAACCCACCTGTATTCTTTATACATGTGTAATGTTAAGATGCATTAGGATTAAGTATACATATTGCATGTATAGATTGTAAAGGAAATTTTAGCAACAGCCAGGTGAAGGGACTTAATATTAACTTAAAGGGAGGATAAAGAAGTCTATATCAGTCTAGGAGAGAGACTGCACAGTATGGTTTGCGAGGACTCATTTAAAATAGTATTGGAAAATGGGGAAATTCTTTAGTTCGAGCTGGGGTCATGAACCCAACTCGGCTCACAATTACCCGCTTGACAAGGGTGTAGGACTTCAGGATCTTGTGGACAATTGCAGATTGCCCAGAAGTAAGCCCACAGAAGGGGGGGTAGTGTGCTATCCATGGGGCAAACCCACAAGAGAGAATTGTGGCTTAGCTCAGTCATAGTGGCCATGCATGTCCAGTCAAGTATCAAGTAAGAGGTCAGTTGGGGAATCCAGCCAATACAAAGACTGGTGGAAAAGCCCCTGGAAGTATCCACAGTAAATTTGTGTACCCATGGGTCAAATTTGATTTACACACCTACAAGTGTACCGAGTGGAGAGTACCTCATCAATCAAGCAATCAAAAGGGTAGTCACTCTCAGATGACAGGATGGAGTTATTGCAAGGGGAAATCAGATAGAATCCTTCATGTGGTGTTGCAAAATTTTCCTTCAAGGGGGTGTAGGGCCATGTATGGCCAGGAATTTTTAAAGGAATATTATTTTCGTTTAATTGTTTCCCTGTCTAGTGTGTACTGTAGCTCCGTCCATCTGTGATGTCACTAAGAAGTGTTAGGACGGAGACAAACTAGGGCCATTAGTTTTAAAGGAGTGAGAAAAATTCCCAACCTCCAGTTCAGGATTCCATTAGAGGAATAGTTTAGGGAGAGATTGTGATGGCTAGGGGTAGTCTTGAGAAGCAAAATGGAGTTTCACAATAACACAAAGGGGGAGTTGGTAGATCATATGGATGCGAACGCGTACGCTAATCTCTCTGCTTCTTGTGCATAGTTAGATTAGTCTCACACCCCAACTATTCCTATTAACAAGTATGTCAGTGTTCTGTAAAATTAATGGAAATATGTGACCATAACCAAAATAAATGGACACATTGAGAATATAATAGATATTAGTATTAAGTACTTAGTGAATCACACTCAACTATTCCCATTAACAGGGAGAAAAGGGGTTGAGGGAGTGTAAACAAACACAAACATACTTGTTGCATGGGGTTGATCAAAAAAATCGAACGTATCAATTGAGTGAAGTTGTGCAATTATTGAGTATAATCTCAACAGAGGTCATTCTCTATTAAGGACATAGTAGATCTGAGATTAGGTTTTGATAGTAGACGAAGTAGACAGTGGCCAGAAGGTTGGACTGTAAGAACCATGCCTATGCACACGCCCATGACCTACTTAGGTGCCCATATGCACTGATTCCCATAGCCTCCATAACTGTATCATAAGCTACCTCGAATGTTCAGGTTATTAAACCTAATTCAGTTGAGTCACTGTAGTGGCTGAACAGGACCTACATATATTTTCTTACTGTGTGTACAGCGAGTCCTACTTATATGGTAATTCTTTATCTGGTAAATTTCTCAGTTATGTGGTAATTACTACCCTTGATTATATTTACTGTTGTTAAAAAAAATAATAATAATAATAATCAGTTACGGTATCCACTTGTGTTTTGTTTACACCATATCATAGCGCCACCACAACAAGCAGTCTCTTCCCACGTTCGGTATACGGTAAGGTTTTCAGGAACACATATGTACCGTATAATGAGGACTTGCTGTATATTTAATGCCTATTGGAGAAGAACCACATATTTTTCACTACTTTGCTACAATTAAATAATTAACAGATAGAAAACTATATATTCTTTCATTACCCAACTTGGTCATCACTATTGTAATATCATGAAAGGCCTACCACTACCAAAAACATCTCAAATGGCCTGAAAGGAGGAGAATGGAATTAAATGTGATTTAACGAGTAGTAGTACCCATTTCAGATCATATATACTCATAAGCAATTTTGGGTGGTAGCAGTGAATACCTTAATTTCATAATTCCCATGTCTCCCTTATATAGGTATATTTGATATCTCTTTGGAGGTGCTCTTGTTTAAAACACTATTCTATAGAGGTATTATAGACATTTTGCCGTACTATTCCTCAATAGAAAGACAATATTTATCGTTCACAATGCCGCATTTGACAGCACATCTTTCATTGATCTTGCTCCACCCACAGATCTGCTGCAGATTGCAATCTGATGCAGTTGAGGCTAAAAGTGTAGCGTGCAGAGACTGAGTAATGAGGAGAAAGAAAAATAAACACATAGAATAAATAGAAAAAAATAAAATAAACACATAGAATAATAGAAAAAAATAATAATACATACATATACATATACCAAGGCTTTTTACCCCTTCCAAGGGAGGTAGCCAAAAAGGGAAAGGCATAAAAACACTCCCACCCATTTATTAATAATAATAATAATAAAAAATATATAATAAGAAAAAAACAAATAAATAAATAAAATGTGTCAGTCCCTCAAGGCATTATCACACAGAGCTTTTTTTCCTCCAACTGTTGGAGCAGACTTATAGTCAGCAGCTTTTGGGAAGGAATCTGATTATATGCTGGAGGAAAATAATTTTCTTCCTGCATATCAATAGCATTATGCATTATTGAGAAAAAAGTTTGTCAAAATAATTTTAGGACAAAGTTCTAGAGGTGGGGAGTATACATACATATACCAAGGCTTTTTCCCCCTTACAAGGGAGGTAGCCAAAAAGGGAAAGGCATAAAATAATTTCCACCCATTCCATCCCTGAATACACTCCACACCCTTCCACCCTCCCTCTTATCTTAGCACCTCCTGGATGACGGGTCATCCCTGCACCTTGTCCACCCTGGGTCACAAGCAGTGTCGCAAGACACAGCAAGGCCTCTTCATTAAATCGGCGACCCCCCCTCTCCGTCCCCCCATTGCATAAAAGGAGAGGACAGGGAGAAATCCCTTCGGGCTGCGTCAAATTTTGCTCACACATACTATCTCACCCCCATTCCACCTCATGCAATCACATCATCATCCATATACAACCATTCTCCATTCACCCATCTTCTGTCCTCTCCCATCCTTCCTCAACAGACATTCCCCTCTTCCCCAAAGCCCCCTTCACCCCATCCATCCACCTCATCCTAGGACGTCCCCTCATCTTCACTCCCTCCACATCTGCCTTACATACCTCTTTTACTAGTCTTTCTTCACCCATTCTTTCCATGTCCAAACCATCCTAATATTCTTTCATCAACCCTATCTCCCAGCTCCTTTTCCACCCGTTCTCATCATCATTTCTCACTCTATCCAGCCTAGTAACCCCCATCATACTTCTCAGACAGCCTCATCTCAAACACATTCAAACTACTCCTCTCTTCTTCTCTTATGTTCCATGTTTCTGCCCCATACAGTTCTGTTGGCACAATCACTCCTTCATACAGTCTCCTCTTAGCATCCATTCCCAAATGTCTATTCCTCATTACACTCTTTAATCCACTGAGGCATTTACTCGTTTCTCTCAATCTACATTCTACCTCCACCTTTTCCTGCCACATTTGCACCCAAGTATCTAAAACTATCCACTTCCTCCAGTCGCTCTCCCTTAATGCTCACTTCCAGTCTACTGCCACTTTCACCCCTTGTACATCTCATCACCTTACTTTTACCCACATTTATCTTTAGCTTTCTTCTATCACATACTCTCCCAAACTCTGCCACCAACTTCCTCAATCCCTCCTCCGATCCTGCCACAAGCGCAGTGTTGTCAGCAAACAACAGCTGGCTCACCTCCCACTTTTCTCCATTTTCTTTAACCATCTCCAATCCCTTGCATTTACCTCTCGCACCACCCCATCCACGTATAAGTTGAACAGCCAGGGTGACATAACGCATCCTTGACGAAGTTCCACCTTTACCTCGAACCACTCACACTCTCCATTTCCAATTCTGACAAGCTCTACTACTCTCAAAAACTTTTGACAGCTCCTAGAAGCTTTCCTCCTATCCCGTATATCTGCATAACCTCCCACAGTGCCTTTCTGTCTACCCTATCATAAGCCTTTTCCAGATCCATAAAAGCCCAAAAAACATCCTTCCCCTTTCCTATAGCTTTCTCACATATCTGTCTTACCACAAAGATCTGATCTACACAACCTCTACCTGTCCTAAATCCACACTGTTCCTCACCAATTACTCCTGTTCCTCTCAATCAAGATCCTCCCATAAGCCTTCCCAACTACACTCAACAAGCTAATCCCTCTGAAACACTACATTCACACTTGTCCCCTTTTCCCTTGTAAAGAGGAACTATACAGGCACTCCTCCAGTCCTCCGGCAAACATTAAATAACCTCACCAACCAGTCCACCATCACTGTACCTCCCTTTTTCAGACAATCTGCATGGCATCCATCCAGACCAGGTGCCTTACCTTCTTTCATCATCTTAACTGCCTTCACCTCATCCTTCCTTATTTCTCCTCACTCTCATTTTCTTCGCATTTCCCACTGCAGCTATCTTTCCCTCCCTATCCTCCTTCACATTTAGCAACTCCCTAAAATATTCTGCCCATCTTCCCCTTACTGCCTTCTCTTCCATTATCATCTCTCCATCTGCACCTTTTACCTTTTCTTCTCTACTTCATTCGCCTCCTCTTCCTCTCTTAATTTCTTTCCAAAACATCTTTTTATTACTTTCAAAATTTTGTCATACTCTTACCCCATTTCACATCAGCTCTCCTCTTTGCCTCCTTTACCTCTTTTCTTTTCTTTGTACCTCTCATACGACTCCGTCCTATTTTGTAACCAATCTGTGAAAGCTCACTTCTTCTCTTCTACAACCTTGTTTCCTCATCCCACCATTCACTACCCTTTCTTCTATTTCCTCCTGTCCTTGTTCCACACACCATCGTTGCACACTTTATGACTCCCTCCTTGAACCATCCCCATTCCTCCTCCACTCTATCCTTTACTCCCTCCCACTCCTTCAGCTTTTCGTACTCCTCCTCCTTTCCCTTTTCATTCAGAGTTCACTCTAAGAACCTCCGTACCTTTTGTCACTTTCCTCTTTCTCCATCTATCCTCCACTCTCAACTTACCTTCCACCAAAAAATTATCTGATATTCCCCAACCCTCTCCCCTTAGCACATGTACATCCTTAACTCTTCCTATCATAATCCTATTTACCACTACATAATCCATTAGTGCTTTATCTACCACCCTCTCCCATGTGTACTTATGCTCGACTTTCTTCCGAAACACTGTATTTGCTATCATCAACTCTCTTTCTAGACACATTTCCACCATCAACTCTCCACTACGATTCTTTCCTGGAACTCCACATTTCTCAACCACTCCATCAATTGGACCATTTCCTACCCTAGCATTAAGGTCTCCCAGTACTATTACATTTCTTCCTAAATCCTCTATGCACTCATTTAAATTTATCCAAAACGCCTCCCTTTCTTCTACACTCTTCTCACTGACAGGCCCATATGCACTTACAAAGACCCACATCTCCTTTCCCAGTTTCACTTTCATCCACATTATCCTTGAGGAAACCTCCTTCCACTCCACTACCCATTTACCTATCTCTTCACTTACTAGAATAGCCACCTCTTCCCTCCTGATAACCTCCCACTTACACTCATCCTTTCCTTTCAACTTAGTTTCACTTCAAGCCAACACATCCATCTTTCTTCTCACAAACATACTACCTATCTCTTCCCTTTTACTCTCATCTGTACCACATCCACCCACATTAAAAGACCCAAACCTTAGGGTGCTGGTCCGAAAACTCCCAGACCCTCTTATGCCTTCTCTTTTTTGTTTAGGAATGTCCCCTGTGGGGCTACAAGGAGAAAGCTGCCTAGTCCCAATCCCCGTCCCTTTCTTCTTGCCTCTTACGATCCAAGTGGGAATACTTGGTGGCAGTATTCTTTTCCCCCACCACAGGGAGGTGGGGAGTACTGTTGATTAATCAGATGTTGGAGAAGAAATATCTAGTGTGATACCCCTTTCAGGGTGCCCCAACCCCAGCATCTCTCCAATAATACTTGTACTGAAAGGGCATATTTGTGCAATAAAACATTCAACAACTTGCTGGTACTGAACAGACCTTGTTTATTTTCTTTGTTTAAAATACAGACTTCTTAATGTGTACAAATCTATACACGGTGCATGACTATTTGCTCCTGGTAATTTAGTTACTGATAATTACCATCATTCGAATAGTATAAAAAATTCCTGGACTATGAAAAGAAACCACCTGAAATTTGTGTTGCAACACCAGTTCGCACAATGCTGTTCTTGGACACAGAGACAAAATGATACGCATCCACAAGAATGCACACCAATGAATTTAGTTGTGTACTACATCAATTACGGTAAAGCCATGGTTAGCTTATACCTTAGAGTATGTTAGTCGTATTATGAATGTACACAACATCCAGTCTCCATTTTCTGAAGGAATTATATCCTGATCAAACTGTGCCATATTAAATGCATGAACCGGACACCTCATTTACTCAGGTGTATGGCGACCATTCCTTTACAAATTCCGGATACCAGCCGTTTTTGTTCTGAAAACTACAATTCATTCAATATACTCCGAACCCATCTACACAGTTTCAGGAACAAGCACTAATCATTCACAATCTGATATGCTCCCAAGTAAAAACATAAAAGGAAAAAATTTACAGCTACTTTGGGCTGGGGGTAGCCTTATTTCAAAACTAAAACTACTTTTATTAAGACATTCTGGGGCAAATGTAGGAAAAAGGGCCACAAAGGGTAGGGAGTATTTCTTCAACCAATTAGGAATCGAGCCCTAAAAATAGTTCCTTATAGTATGGGCAAAAACCATCCAATACAGTTACTGTACATACCTAAAACCTAAATGTCTAAAAAAAAATTTGCATTTCTTAATACCAACCAAACTGGTCAATATGAAATTTGTAACATTAAGGAAACTATGTGAAAACGTGCGACAGTTTCCTGACTTCGAACAAATTCAGAGAAAAAAAGAAAACATTGAAAAGAGGTTAAAGAAAGAAGTGAAAAGAGAAGAGAAGAATAAGAAAGAGTGAGATTAAACAGAAAACAGTGCATCTCACCTTATTTCTTCCAGAGTAAAACAAAATGAATAAACTAAAAAAGCCTAAAAGTAGTCCATGATTTGGCAATTACATACCTATGTTACAAAACATTTCTATATTTAAATGTACAGGGGAAAAAACAAAACTGTTCCATACGAATACATGGTTAGTTAGGCAACTGCAATACTCACGCCATGGTGCAATTTGTATGTATATCTGAATGTGAGGACGAGCAGGTATATTACATAAAAGCTTGTAAGGCAATATTCAATATGTGTTAACAAAGACTGTGTCCGCTCATCTCCCTCAAACCAAAGTAAATTGGTACTCTCGTTCTTGTTAATACTCTGGGTGGAACTAGCACGTTCCACAAACAAGGTGCTCACATTGCCCCCCCTGGGTCAAAGGGGCAAGTATAATCATTTGTACTATACTGCTTTCTGGTTGCCTGGTGATCATGAAATTATCTGAGGAAGAGAGAAAACAACAAAATCAGCACAAGTAACAGGTCATGTCATTGCAAATATGACAAGCTCACTTTTTTTTTACCTTACCCGCATCCCTAAATTATTAAACCCCATACCATCTCCTGCGCCTTAACACAGGTGCCTTCTACAGTGCCCTTTGAAAGGACTTGACAGCACCCAACACCTTTTTGTACTATACTACCCCCAAGCAAGAAACCTTCCAAGGCCTTAAAGTCATCACCATATGCATGGACAGACTGAACTTAATCCAGCAAGCTTGCAAAACCTGGACCATTGTCTTGGTTCAGGAGATCTGAAATATTGGCAGTCTCAACTCCAATTGCAACGAGTCAAGGAATACAACCAGGACATCTAACAACTCTATCTATAACAAGGGCCTCTTCTCCCTTACAAGGGAGGTAGCCAGCCAAGGTACACACCCACTCCCATCCACCACCTACTGCCTTTTATTCCCTTCCTTTCCTGGGGGGCACAAAACGATATCAAGGTGAGGGATGTTGCATAATGGTAAATTGACCAAAGTACATACACTTGTCCTAATAACATCAATAATGATAATTGCTTCAAGTTTCACAAAAACTTGCAGCTCTGTAACAGCTGAAAACAACCCTCAGGCCCTCCTACAGATCCAAAAAGAAAATTCGGAATGTTGTCCGCGTTGTATCAGTGTGGGGCCATTTCTGTCACTGACAGAGCTGGACATGTTCCTTGGTGTGTTCTGCTTTAATTTGGCTGCAATTAGTGCTCCCAAACTATTGAAACTTAAGACAGGTTTATACTGAAATAAAAGTCCGGTAGACCACATACTATACCAAAGAAAAATTTCGTAGGCCACATGAGATGAGGTGTCTGAGAGGTATGATGGGGGTTACTAGGCTAGATAGAGTGAGAAATGAGGAGGTGAGGAGAAGAACGGGGGTGGAAAGGGAGTTGGGAGATAGGGTTGATGAAAGAGTATTAGGATGGTTTGGACACATGGAAAGAATGAGTGAAGAAAGCTAGTAAAAGAGGTATGGAAAGCAGATGTGGAGGGAGTGAAGATGAGGGGACGTCCTAGGATGAGGTAGATGGATGGGGTGAAGGGGGCTTTGGGGAAGAGGGAAATGTCTGTTGAGGAAGGACGGGAGAGGACAGAAGACGGGTGAATGGAGAATGGTTGTATATGGATGATGATGTGATGCATGAGGTGGAATGGGCGGGGGATGGGGGGTGAGGTAGTATGTGTGAGCAAAATTTGACGCAGCCCGAAGGGATTTCTCCCCATCTTCTCCTTTCATGCATGGGGGGACGGAGAGGGGGGGGGCGCCGATTTAATGAAGCTGCCTTGCTGAGGATGTGCTGTGTCTTGCGACACTGCTTGTGACCCAGGGCAGTGGACAAGGTGCAGGGATGACCCGTCATCCAGGAGGTGCTAAGATAAGAGGGAGGGTGGAGGGGTGAGGAGTGTATTCAGGGATGGAATGATTTTATGCCTTTTCCTTTTTGGCTACCTCCCTTGTAAGGGGGAAAAAGCCTTGGTATATGTATGTATGTACATACTATACTGTTTTAATAGTTTGGGAGTGCTAACTGTGGCCAAACTAAAGCAGAAAGCACCCAGCTCTGCTAACTGAAAGTGAAAGAAGGGGAGAAACTACCAACTGTCAGCTCTCCATGTGGGGAAAAATGGTAAAAAATATAAATGAAGATCTTGGATCCAATCCAGACCAATTGTCAGCATCTTGGGGCTGCACCACCTAATTGGGTGGAGGAGGCATTTTTATTTATTTATTTTATTTTTGCAATTTTGCACTTAACGACTCATTGAAACAGTGCTAGTTTAACCACTAGTGACAGTGGCTTGGAAAAATACCCCTCCTAATTGCCCAAATGTCCACAGAAAGTTAGTAAACTTGCCTCCAAGCTATCCTAGGGTCAACACTTACTTGCCGGGTAAGTTGACTGGTAGCTAGCACTAGCAGCTACTACGCTAGCCCACCCAGTGTCAATGAGGCTTTACAGGACAAAAGAAATGACTTGTCACCGATCCCTGTACTTACTCTAAAACCCAGTAATGTAGTAAGCCATTATTTAGCTAAAACCAACTACAATGTAGTAAAAACCTTAAAAGATCTAATAAAGAACTATACACAAAGGTACTCTAATAATGAGCAACCAATATGCAGTTTAATTAAAATATAGCTACCTTATAAAACTAAATGTACTTATTATATATGTTCTATATCTACGAGCAATTCTATATTTGGATATCTATGTAAAATCAAATCTACTTACTGTTCTCACTGTCTCTTTTATGAACGCCTTTTTGTGTGAAAGATCGAAGTCTGGGTAGTTTTCGTAAACTTGCTTGCACACTGTCTTCATTGTTACCTCCTCCAGATTGGCCCCATCAAGGATCTTCTTAATTACAGATTTTATCTCTGCATCCTGATGTAAAATAAATCAACTTTACTACGACCCTTACAACCTACTAATTTCTTGAACCTCTTAAACCCCTTAAAACAAATTACCTCAAGATACTATCTCTGTACTCTATCTACTATACACCAAAAGACCTCTTTCCCTTTATAAGGGAGAGGCCATCCAAAACATGCACCTACTTTCCAGCCACCCATTTGCAATTATTATTTCAAACTATGTGTTCTTGTCATTATCTGCACTTCATGTATATTGATTCTTTGCCAAATAAAATTATTATTATTATTACTATTACTCCCAAGAAGTGAAGTGAACCCATAATGGGACAAGCACCATCAGTTGCGGCAAGCTGCTGGGCTCTTAAAGAGCCAATTACACGGTCAAACAGTTTGTCAAACCCGGTTTGTTAAACGTGTTCGAAGTGATGTTTGACCGTGCGAACGAGGCATTTGGTTGTTAAACATGTTTGACAATGAAATACCCTATTCATATGATCAAACATCACTTCAAACACCCTTTTGACTAACCATTTGACCGTGTAAATGCCCCTTAAGGCATACGAGTCTCCTCCCCACCTAGATGGGAGTGCTGGGAACCAATGCACGAAGCACGCAGCGGGTCCTGGGAATCAAACTCATGATCTCCCTACTCATGGGTTTGACACTATCTACTAGGCTACCATGTGACCCATCCCCATTTACCTTATCCCATTGTGGATGACAATTATTATCAACCTTTGTTATTTCTTCCATCCTTCGAGATGTTCTCTCACACACACACTCCCATCCACCACACCTTTCCTCCCTCTCATCTTAGCTCCTCATGGATGATGGGCCATCCCTGTATCCTGCCCACTGCCCTGGGTCAGAACCAATGCAGCAAGACACAGTACATCCACTGCAAAGACGAGTCTTTACATATAAACGTATGTATATATTGTACACAAACACACACACACATATATATATATACACATACACCAAGGTCTCTTTCCCTCATGCAGAGACATTGAACATACATACATATACCAAGGCTTTTTCCCTCTTACAAGGGAGGTAGCCAAAAAGGGAAAGGCATAAAATAATTCCCACACATTCCATCCCTGAATACACTCCACCCTCCCTATTATCTGAGCACCTCCTGGATGACGGGTCATCCCTGCACCTTGTCCACTGCCCTGGGTCACAAGCAGTGTCGCAAGACACAGCACATCCACAGCAAGGCCGCTTCATTAAATCGGCGACCCCCCCATTGCATAAAAGGAGAGGACGGGGAGAAATCCCTTTGGGCTGCGTCAAATTTTGCTCACACATACTACCTCACCCCCCATTCCACCTCATGCAATCACATCATCCATATACAACCATTCTCAATTCACCCCTGTCTTCTTTCCTCTCCGGTCCTTCCTCAACAGACATTCCCCTCTTCCCCAAATCCTAGGACGTCCCCTCATGTTCACTCCCCCCACATCTGCCTTCCATACCTCTTTTACTAGTCTTTCTTCACTCATTCTTTCCATGTGTCCAAACCATCCTAATATTCTTTCATCAACCCTATTTCCCAGCTCCTTTTCCACCCGTTCTCATCCTCACCTCCTCATTTCTCACTCTATCCAGCCTAGTAACCCCCATCATACTTCTCAGACACCTCATCTCAAACACATTCAAACTCCTTCTCTCTTCTTCTCTTATGTTCCATGTTTCTGCCCCATACAGTGCTGTTGGCACAATCACTCCTTCATACAGTCTCCTCTTAGCATCCATTCCCAAATTTCTATTCCTCATTACTCTTTAATCCACCATGGCATTTACTCGCTTCTCTCAATCTACATTCTACCTCCACCTTTTCCCGTCACATTTGCACCCAAGATCTAAAACTATCCACTTCCTCCAGTCGCTCTCCCTTAATGCTCACTTCCAGTCTACTGCCACTTTCACCCCTTGTACATCTCATCACCTTACTTTTACCCACATTTATCTTTAGCTTTCTTCTATCACATACTCTCCCAAACCCTGCCACCAACTTCCTCAATCCCTCCTCCGATCCTGCCACAAGCGCAGTGTCATCCGCAAACAACAGCTGGCTCATCTCCCACTTTTCTCCATTTTCTTTAACCATCTCCAATCCCTTGCCCACTATCCTTGCGTTTACCTCTCGCACCACCCCATCCATGTATAAGTTGAACAGCCACTCACTCTCTCCATTTCCAATCCTGACACAAGCTCTACTACTCTCATAAAAACTCTTGACAGCTCCTAGAAGCTTTCCTCCTATCCCGTATATCTGCATAACCTCCCACAGTGCCTTTCTGTCTACCCTATCATAAGCTTTTTCCAGATCCATAAATGCCCAAAAAACATCCTTCCCCTTTCCTATAGCTTTCTCACATATCTGTCTTACCACAAAGATCTGATCTACACAACCTCTACCTGTCCTAAATCCACACTGTTCCTCACCAATTACTCCCTCTGTTTCTCTCCTAATCCTCTCAATCAAGATCCTCCCATAAGCCTTCCCAACTATACTTAACAAGCTAATCCCTCTGAAACTATTACATTCACACTTGTCCCCTTTTCCCTTGTAAAGTGGAACTATACAGGCACTCCTCCAGTCCTCCGGCACTCTACCCTCTCTCCAGCAAACATTAAATAACCTCACCAGCCAGTCCACTATCACTGTATCTCCCTTTTTCAGACATTCTGCATGGCATCCATCCAGACCAGGTGCCTTACCTGCTTTCATCATCTTAACAACTGCCTTCACCTCATCCATCCTTATTTCTCCTCACTCATCACTCATTTTCTTTGCATTTCCCACTGCAGCTATCTTTCCCTCCCTATCCTCCTTCACATTTAGCAACTCCCTAAAATATTCTGCCCATCTTCCCCTTACTGCCTTCTCTTCCATTATCATCTCTCCATCTGCACCTTTTACCTTTTCTTCTCTACTTGATTCGCCTCCTCTTCCTCTTAATTTCTTTCCAAAACATCTTTTTATTACTTTCAAAATTTTCTGTCATACTCTTACCCCATTTTACATCTGCTCTCCTCTTTGCCTCCTTTACCTTTTGCTTTACTTCTCTTTTCTTTGTACCTCTCATATGACTCCCTCGTCCTATTTTGTAACCAATCTGTGAAAGCTCGCTTCTTCTCTTCTACAACCTTCTTTGTTTCCTCATCCCACCATTCACTACCCTTTCTTCTATTTCCCCCTGTCCTTCTTGTTCCACACACCATCCTTGCACACTTTATGACTCCCTCCTTGAACCATCCCTATACCACCTCCACACCCAGTTCCACTCTATCCTTTACTCCCTCCCACTCCTCCTTCAGCTTCCCTTCGTACTCCTCCTCCTCCTTTCCCTTTTCATTCAAAGAGTTCACTCTAAGAACCTCCCTACCTTTTGTCCCTTTCCTCTTTCTCCATCTATCCTCCACTCTCAACTTACCTTCCACCAAAAAATGATCTGATATTCCCCCACCCTCTCCCCTTAGCACATGTACATCCTTAACTCTTCCTATCTGGGAGAAATCCCTTCGGACTACATCAAAATATCGTTCACATGACCATTCTCTAACCCGCCCCTCATCCCCTACCAAGTCCTTTCCATGTATCACAGTATCATCCATACACAACCATTCTCCACTCAACCCAATCTTCTGCCTTCTCCCTTCCTTCCTCAACAGACATTCCTCTCATTCCCAATGCCCCTTTTACCCCATCCATCTTATCACTGGTCGCCCACTCGTGTTCACTCCCTCCACCTCTGCCTTCTACACCTCTTTTACTAATCTTTCTTCACCGATTTTTTTCCATGTGTCCAAACCATCCCAATACTCTCATCAACCCATCTCCCAACTCCCTTTCCACCCCTACTCTCCTCATTTCTCGCTCTATCCAGCCTACTAACCCCTACCATACTTCAGGCACTTAATCTCACACATTTAAACTCTTCCACAATCACTCCTTCATACATCTCCACTTAGCATCCATTCCCAAATGTCTAAGTTGTTACATTTTTAATCTCCCCCCCCAAGTAACATAAAAAGAAGGGATTACAAGCCAGGAACAAGGTGGTATGGATAAATTCTCATTACATAAAAATAGTCTCTGGTAAGAATGGAAAACTAATACTTTCTCATAAATTAAATACTGAACAAGCTGGGAGGGAAGGAGTCAGCAACTACCATACATCCCTCTCTCCCTTGCAACATGAGCGTCATGATGCAAAATATTGATTACAACCCGTATATATTTTTTTTATGGAGTTCTATGTGAAATATGAATGTATCATGTTCAGTTGTTTATGTAGGGGAACACACGTTTTATTTTACATCTTAATTGTTGTATACATCAATTACATGTAAAGATGTGTATAAACTGAATTTTTTCCCCTTGACTTTAACTCCACATAATTACTTTGTTCCCCTATTGAGTTTTAAAACGTTTTATTCTACATCTTAATTGTTGTATACAGCAATTACATGTAACAATGTGTATAAACTGAATTTTTTTCCTTGACTAACTCCACATAATTACTTTGTTCCCCTATTGAGTTTTAAAAACTAATGACTGAAAAAAGATTTTCCTATCTTATGAACAAAAGTGGAGAAAAATAACATTTTCTGAAGGTAAGGATTTGCCTGTCGCTGGTACCTGTGTGCAACACAAGTCTGCAGGACTACCAACTGTACCGAGCTGCATGGCAGACAAAGTGCAATTTCTTATTGGAATGGACTATGCATGGTTACAAAGTTTATTCCATTCAATGACCACTACTGGTACACCAGTTCTCATCAATTTCCCTCTTAAATCTAAATTTGTCCTATTGAAATCTATTACTGTGAGTCCTGCCATGTCATCTTAAAATGACCTTTCCTGCATCCCCTTTTGATCTTCTTGAACACCTCTATTTGATCACCCTGCACTCTGCATCTTCTCAGAGTGTAAACTAAGGTGCCCAAGCCAGTCCTTGTAAGGTAAATTTCCAAGCCTATATCAGTAGAAATGACACAAAAATAACGGATAGGAAAGGAAAATGATAAGGCTATAGGATCAATGCTGCATTCCTCTTCAATATTCCCAGCAGCAACCGTTACTTGCCAACAGCCCCCAAAGTGGAGGGGGCAAAGGCGACTGCTTTGGTCTAAGCTATTCACCTCCTGGCATACATTCCTCACCTATAGTATCAATCAATCTATTGCCCATGTTATCTCTTACAGGACCTGCAGCCTCCAGGAAACTGGCAACAGCCCCCTGGTATGACCATAAGTCTCTTAGGAAAGATAGTGTGTTTGTTGTCTTGGGATTGTTAGTGGGACATTGTGGTACGAGGTGCTATATTTACTGTGTGGTGATTGCATCTGGGGCAGTTTGAATCTGAGCTACAGGAAGAGATGCAAAGACCATTAATAGATGAAAGCTGGCAAGCCACCTGGAGTGTTTGACAAAGGGTGTAGTAGTTTTAATGGATTGGCTGGTGAGATTGTTTAAAGTGTGTCTTTGGGAAGGTGGTGTACCAACGGAGTGGAGGAGTATATGTATAGTTTTGATATACAAAGGAAAACAGGACAAACATGAATGTAGAAGTTATAATGGAGGTTTGACTATCATCTGTAAGGTTTATAGGAGGGCATGAATTACAGGGATTAGGAGAGGAATAGAGGTGCAGTCTTAGGAAAGATATTACACAGATAAAATCGACACATTATGACCTATGCAAGATTTTGGTTATGGATACGGATGTCTTTTGAGCTGTTATGGATTTGGAACAAACATAAGGCAAAGTTGAGAGTACAGAACTGTGGGGCATGCTGCAGATGTATATGATCGAGGGAAGGCTGTTGAGGGCATTACGAAGTTTGTAAGTGAATAATGCATCTAATTGTTTCTGATCCAAGCAGTAGATTGGCGGGTAGGCATGGCCCTTCATCCACAAGGAGCTACGATTAAGGGCAGAACAAGTATTGGATGAATATGGGATGGGTGCATGCCTTGGCTGGCTACCTCCCTTTTAAGAGGGGAGAAGCCTTTTCATGTAAGGGAAGCTCGCTGGCTGAGTGGGTTAGGGTGTCATTACTTGCAGCAAAGGTTGAGGTGAGAGCGGTTCGAATCCTGCCAACTGCAAAGTTGAACCAAGGGCATGGTTCATTAAATTCTACGCTACAAAGCCCTCTGTGAGGGGCACTGTCCTAGCCTCCCAATAGAGGGGGGGGGGGGGGAGTGTGAGACGTTAAACCATATCATCATGAAATAAGACATGAAGCATACAGCAGTTGACAGGAAGGTATTGTGGGATGTGTTGCGCATGTATGTGTGTATGTGTGTGTGGTGATGTGGCACTTTGCCCAGGTTGTATAAGTCACAATGGTTATTGAACTTGTAGACACATAAGGTGATGAGAGGGGTAAATGCAAAGATGCTTGGCTGTGGTTCAGAACCATCCCCTTGAACCTATTGTCTACCACTTCCTACTTTGACTTCTCTGTTGTTGTGGTAGAGTAAATGCCGTCACTGTGTTCCTGTGTGTTGTAAGTGGTGAATAATTGGGAGTGTGGGGACTAAGGATTCGAGACAATTTTACTTCTATGAAAAAGTTCCACCATATTACTAAGTGGCTTGTCAATTTGTGTAGCGTCAAAGGATTTGGTTTCTGCACTAATACACCAAAATCCCTTTCATGCACTAACATACCTTTCAGTTAAAATGCCACCAAGCAAATGTTAATTCAAACCACTAGTAAAATTTCAGTGAAATGTATGAAAGAAATCTTTCCTAAGACAAATGACACATTTGTAGCTTCACTCACCACCAAGTTTGAGCCTTCAAAACAAACTGTGGGTTTCCTTGGGAGATGTTTAAATCAAGAAGTGAATGCTTTTAAACACCATCATGCAGGAGTTAACTATTACTATATTCTTATGTAAATAAATTAGTTTTCTACAAATACTCTAACCTTATCTTCAATAAAAACATTGCCCTAATTTTCAAATCCCGAGCTAATACTATCATCATTACATCTATATACTAAGGGGTCTTCCCCCTTCTAAGGGAGGTAGTCACTACCATCACACTACACACAATTATCACCTGGATTAGTTTTGAGTAATTGAATACTTACTGAAGGTGGTTTGCAGACTTTCTTGGCTAATGGCTCATCATCTGAATCGGAGTCCGAATCTGAAGCAATTTGTACCTTGGATTTCTTGGCTGGTGTCTTTTTCGGAGTCTTCTTGGCAGGAGTTTTTGATGGTGTTTTGGAAGCTTTGGCTGGAGTCTTCTTAACTGGTTTCTTCGGCTTTTCTTTTTCTTCTTCTTCTCCTTCGGAATCTTCATCACTAGATACTTCACTCGAGTCTTCACCACTGCTTGAAGCGCTGGCACTGGCTTTCTTTTCCGAGCCTTTCTTCGGTCTCCCCCGCGCTCTCCCAGACTGTAAGAATAAAAATTCTAATTATCTATCCATATACCAAAGACCGCTTCCTTCTTACAAGGGGATATAGCTAGCCAAAACATGCACACCTCCACCCATCTGTTCTCCCTTATATATATATAGATCTTTGTGTCATTTTGACATTTGGAAATAAACTCTCCTACTGGGATTCAAACCCTCACCTGAGCGGCTTGCTTCGTAGAAGGTGAGGACCGTGAACTAATTCATTCTGTTTTGAAGGGTTGTTGTGACGTGACAGTATGGTCCTCACCTTCTACGAAGCAAGCCGAGGATTCGAATCCCAGTAGGAGAATATATAGTATAGCTCTTTATGGAGACAGGTCATCCCCATCTTCCACCCATTCCCCAAGTCAGAAGCAATGCAGAGACAAAGTACATCCACAGCAAGGTCCCACAGCTTCCATGTACACAGTGATGCTCCCTCCTCATCCCCTATCTTGAAAATAGGGAAGACAAAGGAGAAATCACTTTCTGCAGCATCAATCCATCATCCACACACAACCATTCTCTAATCACACTTTACTCACCTTTTACACTTAACATAAGTGGTGGTTAAGGAGTGGTTATGTGTGAATAATATTTTGATGCAGCCTGAAGGTATTTCTCCGTCTTCTCTTTTTCTGCATGAGGAGACAGAGGGGGGGGGGTCGCCAATTAAATGAAGTGATCTTGCTTTGGATGTGCCGTGTTTTGCTGCATTGCCTCTGACCCTTCTGGGCAATGGGCAAGATGCAGGGATGATCTATCATCCAGGAGGAGCCAAGAAAAGAGGGAGGGGAGGAGGGGTGGTGTATGGAAGTGAAGTTGGTGAGGATGAAATGTGTGAGAGCGGAATTATACCTTTTGACTTTGGTTACCTCCCTTTATCCACAAGGAGTTACAATAGAAGCTACAATAAATAGATCTTGTATAGGTGAAGGGCAAATGTATGCCTCGACTAGACTACTCCCCTTTTACAACTAGAAAATATTTTTTTGGTACATCTATGTATGCAACTACTCACAAGGATTTGACTTAAACATTTGTTTAATACTACCCCCTTCCTTTGCAAAAACTACTGTTCTGGTGACAGAGGTGGTCCCACACCAATAGACCAAAGCCAACAGTCTGAAGGTTCTTCCCAGGGACTGTTGCCCAGTGCTTGGGTTTTCAATGAAGTGAAACTTGAGGTAACAATTATCTTTAAAGTACCGAGATGGAAGAGGTACATATTCGGCAAGAGATCTAGGGCAACAGACAGCCAGCCCCCTCCGTCTTCTCCTTTTATGCATGGGGGGACGGAGAGGGGGGGGGGGGTCGCCGATATAATGAAGCGGCCTTGCTGAGGATGTGCTGTGTCTTGCGACACTGCTTCTGACACAGGGCAGTGGACAAGGTGCAGGGATGACCCGTCATCCAGGAGATGCTAAGATAAGAGGGAGGGTGGAGGGGTGTGGAGTGTATTCAGGGATGGAATGGGTGGGAATGATTTTATGCCTTTTCCTTTTTGGCTACCTCCCTTGTAAGAGGGAAAAAGCCTTGGTATATGTATGTATGTATGTATGTATGTATGTATATATATATATAGGGGGGGGTGAGCAAAATTTGACGCAGCCCGAAGGGATTTCTCCCTGTCCTCTCCTTTTATGCAATGGGGGGACGGAGAGGGGGGTCGCCGATTTAATGAAGTGGCCTTGCTGTGGATGTGCTGTGTCTTGTGACACTGCTTCTGACCCAGGGCAGTGGACAAGGTGCAGGGATGACCCGTCATCCAGGAGGTGCTCAGATAAGAGGGAGGGTGGAGGGATGTGGAGTGTATTCAGGGATGGAATGGGTGGAAATGATTTTATGCCTTTCCCTTTTTGGCTGCCTCCCTTGTAAGGGGGAAAAAGCCTTGGTATATGTATGTATGTATGTGTATATATATATAAATATATACATACATACACTTCTCCATCTTCTCACTCATTCTTGTGGATGAAGGGTCATAAAGCATTAAAAAAAATACATACATACATACATATACCAAGGCTTTTTCCCCCCTTCCAAGGGAGGTAGCCAAAAAGGGAAAGGCATAAAAACACTCCCACCCATTTCATCCCTAAATACTCTCCACACCCCTCCCACTCATCTGAGCACCTCCTGGATGACGGGTCATCCCTGCACCCTGCCCACCGCCCTGGGTCAGAAGCAGTGTCGCAAGACACAGTACATCCACAGCAAGGCCGCTTCATTTAATCGGTGACCCCCCCCTCTCCGTCCCCCTTTGCATTAAAAAAAATAAATAAAAAATAATAAAAAATACTTTTTTTATGCGTTATGGCCCTTCATCCATGAAAATGAGAATGAGAAGATGCAAGTGGTGGGTGGGAGTGGTATGGGTGCATGCCGTTGACACAGTCCATGCTATACAGATAGATAGATCTATGCATCAACTTGGCAACCCTCCTTCCATGGATAAAAAAAAGGCCATAGGTATTTATCCAACTTTGTAACCCCACACTACCCTCATAACAATGATGTTCACCTATTTCCCAAACATTTCAATAGCAGTTCTGAATTTGCAAACTACGCACATAACTTACCTTGTTCTTATTCTTTATTCTGGGAGGTTTCTTTCCACTGTCAACTGGATTCATCATGAAATTTATAAAGCGTTCACAAACTTCTGCTTTGTTCCCACCTCGCTCAAGTCCTAAAACTATTAGCAATTTCTTCAGCTCGGGCAAGACAACTCTAGAAGAGATAAACATTTAAGCAATATTTACAGATTTCTCCAAAACATACTCCTACTCTTTGCCGCATACATATCTTTCCACAAAAAGTTGAAATGCAAGAGAGGGGTGGATGGACTGCATGTACTTAAACCTAGAGAAGGCACTTGATAAAGTATCTCTCAGTCGATTCACGTGAAAAGTGGAACATATTGGAGGACTGAGTGGCACACTACTAGAATGGATGAAAGACTTTTTGAAGGAAAGATACACGAGAACAGTACATACATGCATACACCAAGGCTTTTTCCCCCTTACAAGGGAGGTAGCCAAAAAGAAAAAGGCATAAAACCATTCCCACCCATTCCATCCCTAAATACACTCCACCTCCCTCTTATCTTAGCACCTCCTGGATGACAGGTCAGTAGCACCTCCTAGATGATGAAGACAGTAGAAAAGGATAAGAGTCAAGATGGAGAGCAGCATCAAGTGACAAGGTTCATCTGGGTCTATGAGAGGGGGGTCCAGCTGGTCCTTTGTTCCAGGGCCCAAGAGCTAAGATGGACCCCACAACAACAATGCAGCATCCATCCCCCCTTCGAGAACGAGCACTTTCTACTACCATCATCCTGATATACATTCACATACAAAAATATCACTGTGCTTATGTTATAGGTGATCATAAGAAATAAGACATTTATGAGAGTTTACTCAGATTAACAGACATCAAATCCTCAATTCTGAGAGAAAAAAAAAAAAAACCTTGCCTGCCTAGGGGCCCCCAAACAAGTCTTGTACTACTACCTAGCAAAATTTCTCTTGGAGGCCTCAAGGTTCAGTGTGTGCACCAATAAAGTTTCTTATCTATGTCAATGACAAGACGGAAGGAAGTTTGCAGATGATGCAAAAATCATGAGAGTTAAAAATGAGGAGGATGGTACAGTTGCAAAAAGATCTAGACACTATTTTTGCATGGAGGCAAGAATGGGAAATGGAATTCAATACCAAAAAATGCAAATTACTAGAAATGGGCAATTGTGGCAAAAGGCAATCCTTAAACTATTTCTTGGGGACGGAGAGGGGGGGTCGCCAAATTTATGAAGTGGCCTTGCTGTGGATGTGCTGTGTCTTGCAACACTGCTTCTGACCCAGGGCAGTGGACAGGATGCAGGGATGACCTGTCATCCTGGAGGTGCCAAGATAAGAGGGAGGGAAGGGGGTGGAGGGGAGTGGAATATATAGGAAATGGAATGGGTGGGAGTAGTTTCTATGCCTTTTTCTTTTTGGCTACCCCCCATGTAAGGGGAAAAAGCCTTTGGTATATGTATGTATGTATGTATGGGAAGTAAACCTATTACAAAAGTAAACGTGGAGAAAGACTTAGGAGTGCTGATAAAAGACAACATGTCACCTGACAGACATATCAGCAGGATTGTGGGAGAGACAAGACATACGGACTACTGCAAAAGATTAAAATGGTGTTCCACAATATGGATGATGATGAGAGAGAGAGAGAGAGAGAGAGAGAGAGGAAAGAGGAGAGAGAGAGAGAGAAATATATATGAATGGGGGGAGTGTGTGGGAATGAAATGGATGGGAGTGGAATTCATGCCTTTGTTTTTTGGCTACCCTTTTAAGGGGAAAAAAGCCCTTGGTATATGCATCTTCACTCATTTTGTCCATGTGTCCAAACCATCTCAATAATCTTTCATCAACTATCTCCCAACTCCCTTTCAACACCTGCTCTCCTCACCTCTCCATCTCACTCTATCCAGCCTAGTAAATCCCTACCATAATTCTCAGGCATTTCATCTCAAATACATTTAAACTCTTCCTCTTATGATTCACATTTCTGCCCACATACAGTGCCATCAGCACAATCACCTCTCGGCATCCATTCCCAAATGTCTATATCTCATTACACTTTTTAATCTTCCCTAAGGCATTTACTTGCTTCTCTCAATCTATATTCTACCTCTACCTCCATCTCCACTCCTCCCTTTCCCGCCATATTTGCACCCAAGTATTTAAAGCTATCCCCTTCCTCCAGTCTCTCTCCCTTAATACTCACTTCCAATTTGCTACCATCCTCTCCCCTTGCACATCTCATCTCCTTACTTTTACCCTCATTCATCTTCAACTTCCTTCTTTCAGATGCCTTCCCAAACTCTGCCACTAACTTCCCAACACTAACTATACATACACACTAAGGGCTTTTCCCCCTTACAAGGGAGGGAGTAAAAGTCAAATCAATTGGAAATCAAGGATATATGTTAAATTGGAACCGTACATGAATTTGAGTCTAGGTATGTTAGAAAATCAGAGAATAGAAGACTGGACCCAATGAGCCTTGCTCCTTTCCTATACACTACAATCAGCTAAATACAGCATTACACACTACACTAACAATTTCATTCTAAATTGTACCTACTGACATATAAAAGCCTGACCAATTCACAATATTTGTATAATCAAACCATACAAATTGGAAACAAACTTACTTTTCTACAGCAGAAACCTTGCTGGAATATTTTTTATCATCTTTGGTAAATGGAAATCCATTAAATTTGCGTAGATTCTTTTTAATTTCAGCCGGAGTTCCTGCTCTACCAAAACAAATTCTGTGCAAAATCTTCAGGTCTTCTGCTTGTGTTTTCTGTAAATGCATAAAATAAATATGCTGAATCCTGAATAACAATAACTGTACTTTTGCTCTCCTGCATTCATCTTCCCCACCCTGAATCAACACTTGACTAAACTACTACTTAAAACAGCCCTTGGCTTCGCTGACTAACATAGCTATATTTCTCCATATCATTTTTAGGGGATGTTCATTGGCCAAACAGCTTACAGCATCATTACTTATGAATGGCTGGAGTGGAAGCAGATTGAATCGGCTTGGAAACAAATCATATATGCATAACAAATTATGGAGAGAGAAAGTGAAAGTGAGAAATATATCATTAGAGGCGAGTGGAGAATGCTGTAATGCATGGAAGGGGATGGGGGGTGAGGAAGCATGTGTGGATGATATCTTGACAGTCCACAGAGATTTCTCCCCATCTCCAATTTTTCTAGTTTTGCCATTAATTGTTCAATACGTAAATGGGTGGGGTGACGTGGGAAGTAAATGCAAGGGTGGTGGGATGCTTGTAGCTGGCGAGAGTGGGAGGCAGTGGCATATGAACCACATATTGTTTGCAGATAAAACTGCTCTTGTAGCCAAATGGAAATATCAAATGAAATATTAGAAGCACAATTTTGGAGGGCATGTGAAAGCTAACAAATGTGGGCAAAAGTAGGGTGATGAGATTTACAAGTTTGTATCAGTTATGTTTGAATGTATGCAACAGCAAGGCCTACCCTGATATAACAACATTTGGATTCATTCAAAATCAGACCCTTCACTCAAACAGTTCAATATACTGATGGTCTACTGCATGTATTATTCAAAAAGTCCTCCTTGAGATGTCATTCTAGCCCCCTATGGAGGGGGGGGGGGAGGTTATAACATTAAACCAAATTATTACACATTATGTTGTACTTGGTTTAAAGGACCCCTGCATACTACATACAGTACTACTACTCATTAATGAACTAAAAGGGGGGTAACGGTGTTCGTTGATGTGAATAATCCGTTGATTTGGTAATAGTCAACATATGACTAAAATACATCAGTTACTCACAGTAATCTGGGCTTCAATGAAGGGTATGTCTCCCAAACAGATCCCAGTTCCTGTGGGTTTGAGTTCTTCCTTCTTTACTTCCTGCACAAACCGTTCAACCTTTTTGCGGTCCCTCTTGCCACTCTGCTCCAATGGTTGATCGTACAAGGGTACTGAAATAAGAGTAAAAAACCTTTACCAAAAAGTTGTCTAGTATCCTTGTTCATACAAGAAATTCATATATGCACCCTCTTCCTTTCCTAAACTAAAACAGTCCCTCCCAAATTACTCATGTTCCCTTCCAAATATTCTCAATTGTATTAGATTTCAACAAGTTCCCCATATACATACTATACAATAAACCATCGAGACGTATCCAAAACAATGACACGTGGTCAACCAACTTCATAGAAGGAAGACAATGCAGAGTAACCCAAAACAATAAGAGTCCATCAAGGTGTAATACTTACACCCTTACTATTCAAATCTAACTCCTGAACCAAAACTGAACGCCAATGTTCTCTTGTATGCATGGCTTGACAATAACCCAGCACAGTACATACATATACCAAAGGCTCCCCCCCCTTATATGGGAGGTAGCAAAAAAAAAAAAAGGCATAAAAACAACTCCCACCCATTCCAAATACACTCCACCCTCTCATCTTGGCACCTCCTAAATGACAGGTCATCCCTGCATCTTGTCCACTGCCCTGGGTGTCAAAAGATACAGCATATTCACAGCAAGGCCACTCCATTTAATCGGCGACCCCCCCCCCCTCATGCATAAAATGAAAAGACGGGGAGAAATCCCTTCAGGCTGCATCAAATGATTTTTCACACACACTCCCTCACACCCACAAGCCCGTCTGTACTCAGGATACCAAATGGCTTTAAGCCCCCATAGAATAGCCCTGGCCAGAGATTCAAACTGACCCAGACAGAACACCTCAGCCCCACACAACATACTATCTATTCTCCAAATGACTTGTGGCCCCAGTTAGCTAAAGACTGCAGTGCTACTGTGAGAGGCCACGACCAATGGACCAATTTAAAAATCTATGTGGAGGAAAAGTCCTTTCACCAGCCAACTGCCTGGAGCAAAAGCAATGCTGCAAGACAGACTTCATTAAATCTCTTAACTTGGTGACTTATGGTCTGAACTGCTGGCCATGGCAGATTTCATGCATAGGAGAACAGGTAAAACATACCAAATGATTGTGTGGCGAAAGAAATGGAAGATAACTGGGAACAAATATAAAGTTACATTCACAAACCAAGCTTTTAATACTTAACCTACCTCCTGGTTTTTCTGGAGTACTCTCCTCTTCTGTTTTTGTTTTGTTCTTTTTGGGTGTGGCAACTTTAATTTTGTCATCTGTCTTTTCTTCCTTAACACCTTCATCTTCATTTACCTCACCATCTTCCTTATCATCCTCTTCTTTCACATCATCTTCCATTTCTTCATCTTTACTCTCCGTTTTTTCCTCTTCTTCCTTCTCTGTCTTATTTACATCCTCGGTTTCTGCATCTTCTTCAACATCATTTATGGACTGAAAAAGACCAACTGAATAAACAAACTGCAGATGTACCAAAGAACATTTTCAGTGAACATTACAAGGGGGGTTGCTAAGGCAAAGCATCTACCCACCTGACATCCATCCAAAAACCATTCATCACCCTTTCCATCTTAGCATCTTTTAGTTGAAGTCATCCATTTCCCGTTACACTGCTCAGATCAAGGACAATGTAGTGAGACTGCCATGTACCCAGGGCTTCTTCCCCATTATATAGGAGGTAGTCAAGTCAAACAATATGTAACAATAAACTACAATAATAACACATATATTGAGGGCTTTTCCCCCCTTATAAGTGAGGTAGCCAAAGTCATAAATCCACTCCCACCCATTTCATCCCCATATACTCCACTCCCATGCACCACCCCTCCCTACCTCTTTTTCTTGGCTCCTCATGGATGACCAGTTCACAGAATTCAGGGTTACTCAGCTACTACAAAAAAAATATAATCAAGATGCTGACGCTGGCATCATTGTACACCCACTCATGCCTCGTGACATCTATGTAAGCATCATCATAGATACGAGGTTCAATTCTGCAGTGTGAGGGGCACCGCCCTAACCTCCTGATAGGGGGAGTTCATGACGTTAAACAGAATCAATGAAAATCACCACCTACTCGTTATCAAAAAGATTTCTCTGTAGAGCTGATATCTGGGGGTTTGGAGTAGAGTCTGGCAGTCAGTCTTGGAGTACCTGTTTTGTGATGGGAATACATATGTTTTTGTATAAACATGTTGCATGGGGCTAGTGGTAGGATAAAGATATGAGGAAAGTGCTGCTCCCCCTGCTTGTTTTGTCAGTTGGTAGAGCTTGTGTTATGTAATGGGATGGACGTGAGGGGCCTAAAGTCTACCGTATGCCACTATGTCGTTCATGACCTTAATGTTCAATAGTAATCAGACCGTTTATGGAGTTTGCATCCCAACTATAGAATATGGACAACAAAACAAGGCCTCTAGAATCTCTACTTTGACAGACTAATTTGAACATATACTCCACAAAAAGTAAGCTTTTGAGAAATGACTTGACCCATACTTACAAAGTACTTCACAAATTAACTCTAGTAAAACCAAATGACTCGTTTCTTATGTCATCTAATTTAGTGCTACATCAGATTTAAATTTGTTCAATATTCTCACATTCTTCATAACCTGCTCTAAGATTACATCAACTAGCCATTTCATTACATCATCAGATAATATAACATGATAATATAGAATACTCTCCACCTGTTCTGCATGACGACCACAATGGAGGGCGGCAGACTGGCAGAAAGTGACAAGTGCAGTGCAGGACTGCAATCCAGATATAGAAGGAATTACTGCAGTGTGTTCAGCCAGCACAAAGATAAGCTATTTGCCACGACAGCAACATTCTTTGAGTGACCAGAAGACCATCAGTGAAAAGTTACCAAGGAAGAAATTGTAGCCATCCACAAAATTCCTATGAACTTTGCTGTCAGACCAGATGACTTTAATCCCTTCCATATGATGATGCCTACATAGGCACCATGAGGGGCGAGTGAGTATACGAGGATGCCAGTGTCTGCATCTTGATATATTTATTTTGTCATTGTAGCCGAGTGCCCCCCCCCCCATGTTCTGTGAACTGGCTTGTTCATATTTTCTGTGGATATCAATATTCAGAGTGAAAGAACCTGTAATTTAGTTGTAGCTTTATATTGCATAATGTGAGTATTGTGATGCATCATTGAATCCTCATACATCAGGCAGATGATGCTGCCCGCGAGAATTTGACTCTTATTGATGAGGTTTATACACAATTTCTGAAATTGTGCAAAGACGTAGCTTCACCCAAGGCTTTTGTGGAACAAATCTCTTGCTACAGGACATGTACCCCAAGCCCTGGTCACACCCATGGCTCATCTTTTAAGGCATGCATTTTTTGCACCCAAATTCAAAATGAGGGGTTAAAAATGTGCACCTATGAAAAATTTGTTCAATATTTGCACGCCTAAATGACAATGTTTACCACAGAATGAATCTGAGCATCACCGTATATTCATCAAGTAAGCCTACCTCATTCCAGGGCTTTACCACTTGGGCTCTTGTAAGATGCAGCCCAAATTAGAGATAAAGAAAAAAGGCATCTCTGTTTAGTGTGTCATGATTCAATTACAACAGTATGGAAAAAGTTCTTTTTTGCTCGCCTCCATTTTTTCTAGGACGAGGACTGCACACCCATACACACTAAAGTACACATGGGGAGGGAGGGAGGGAGGGAGGGGGAGAGAGAGAGAGAGAGAGAGAGAGAGAAAAACATCAGCAATATCAACATCCCACTTTATCTAAATTATGGAAAAATAAACCCAAAATAAAATGGTCAACTTCTTGGAAGATAGGGAAGTCTACATGACATCTAGCAGTTTTAGGCCATTCCTGCTTCTCTGAGCTACTTTCCTATTAAGATCAAGTGCTAAACGGCATACAAGATGGGGAAATAGACATCGTATACCTTGATTTTGACAAAGTACGACACTTAGGCCTGGAGCACCCAAGGGTGACATCAATAGCAGATGACACGAGTTTCCAAGATGACCATAAAACAGGATCCTTCTTACTATAAGATCTTGAAGTGAGCAAACAAACTATAACATGGCGCTCAACTTTGCCCAGTTTGGGCTGCTACAGGGGAAAACTCCAGTCCTCAACATGCTATACTTGGAAAGGCCAGCAGTGAGAAACTTAGGTGCAGCAACAAGCAATGACACAGAGCTTCTAACCATTAATCATGATCCAGATATTCGTTCCTAGCTGTCTACTTTCAGTGCACATGGCACACAACTCAGCCCTTTACCCTGTACTTTTCTGTTCTGATGTATATTGAACAAGGACTGGCGTGCCAGCAAGATGTGGACTATCCCTGTATACCCAAAGCTTATCACCCTTGAGCAGTATGCTGGTCTAGAACGGGGTAGCCAACCAGGTGAGTTAACATCAAGCAAGTAATGGCGATACCAAAACAACCGAGAGGTTGGATTTTAAGGTCCTTCCAGACAAGGGATAGAACATACATACATATACCAAGGCTTTTTCCCCCTTACAAGGGAGGTAGCCAAAAAGAAAAAGGCATAAAACCATTACATCCCTAAATACACTCCACCCTCCCTTTTATCTTAGCACCTCCTGGATGACGGGTCATCCCTGCACCTTGTCCCCTGCCCTGGGTCAGAGGCAGTGTTGCAAGACAGCACATCCACAGCAAGGCACATCACATCCACAGCAAGGCACATCACATCTACAGCAAGGGTTAGAAAATGTATGCTAACCCTCTGGAGAACATTAGTCCTTCCCAGTCTGGAGTATGGCTGTCGGCTGTGGTTTTCCTACTATAGAGATGATACACCAGCAAGATCAGATGCTGGAAGTGCTAAAATATCACCTATATCGGGAAGATACAAGTGGAACTAGTTCTGAACATCAATGAGGAACTTATCACAATAGATGAGGTTGGCTGTTATCAAGGCAGCCCAGGTCTCAATACAGCACAAAATATCCTGGTGCACTACAGGTTCTATTACAATGGAGCCAATTGTTTAATTATATCCCAGCAACACTATGTAACATAAGGGGGCTATCCATAGACACTTTAAAGAAACCCCTAGATAAATAAAATTAACAAAACTTAAAAAGCAAAATAAATCACAATTGCATATATAATTACCAGTTTAATCATAACAGTCAAATCGATACATTCAAACAGTTTTATTACAAATTCTATTTGTACACAAAATGAAACTGCTAATCATCTTGTAATAATTATCTATTACACTCAACATTAGATTTTTCTATACAAATTGTTTCAGTATAAAATATTTTTATAAGCAATTCAAGCCAATAATAATACTAATGAAATAATAAAAGTGAATATAGACTGAATCACAGAATACAATAAAATTCTAGGGATTAACTCAAAAAATCCAACATGGGGCTTATTTTCAATGAACAAAGGCAATTTAAAACTTTACCAATACTGTATTAGAACTATATTTAAACTACCGGAACACCTAAAGCCTTGACTAAATTTAACATCTTAACTAAATCTATGACAATTATTCCATTTATAATTTGAACACATTACAGGTGTCATGATTGATTTCAATATAAAATAATTTTATAAGTAATTCAGGCCAATACAAATACAAATTAAATACTCAACAAATGTAAAGAATTTTTGTGCAAGTGCAAACCTATACCATTATCATTAGAAAATTGAATATTTTGTAAATTATAACAAAAGTTTTTCTTGGCAGAAAAAAAGTTGCTAGAAGCAAATGCACTACTGAACTATGCTGCGATCATAGGATCAAGGTGTCACGTTGTCTGTCTAGTCTTGCTAAATAAAATTACACTATTAAATGAAGCTGTGACCATAAGATCTGTATACGCCCTCATTACTTCTGTCAGTACCTCAGATGGTACATACTATATTGTCAAAACAGTGCTACAGAGCTGAGGGTTCAGCATTCCTTAAAGCTACGCAACTCACATACACTCTGCAGTCTGATCAGATACCAAAACCAGCTGTCATTCCTGACAATAACGACCCCAATGACATATAGAATTAGAGGTATCACATTACTAAATGCAGGTTAGGTTAGAATATAAGAACTTGTCATTATCATACTTTAATTTCTTTGACCACCGTATCTATCAAAGCAAAGATGGTGTCTCAAGCAGCCCCAGTGGGTCCATTCGTAAGTGCATTGCTGTCAGCAACCTTTCCTGTTATTGATTTCCGCCAAGAAAAATGTATGTTAAGAGGATGTATTAGAATTTACAAGATTAACATTTAATTTTCTTGTGCCTATCGCATAGGTATGCACTTCTGAAAATTTACCAAATGTAGTCTGGGTCACAGGTAAGTAAAAATGTACTAAGCCTAGGGATAACTAAAAAGCCCAATTAGGAACTTCTTTACATTGAGGTCCATAAGTAAGTAAATTGAGGTCCATTGGCTGATGTGGTAAGTATACAATGCAACAATTACTACCAGTGATAGCTTTTATTCACTGTAATATATCTTTATATACATATATATAGCTGCCATCATGATACAAGGTTGAAACAATTGCAAGAACTGCAACATTTAATTTATGCTAGCTACTTTATAAACAAACTTGACTTCAATACTCAAGACTATTCTTGTTTAATTTTCAAACCCATTCATACCACTGTTAAGTACAACACAGCAAATACCAAAATATACAGTACATGTGACTATCAAGTCTTATACATATCATTACTCTTGATTATCTGAAATAATCAGACATGACTTATAACCAAGTTAGCTTTGAATTACAGCTCAAAATATCTCTACACATCCTTTTACCTAGCCTTAAACTTCAATAAACTGATACACTAGTCTGTCGAGAACCCTTTACTGCTATTTTCTCATCCCTAAATTAAAGAACTTCCCTCAATGAAACTACCAAATCTGAGGGCAACAACTTGGCGGCAGGTACTGTAAGGTGCCTGCAAGGTTGTTCAACCCTGAAATCTCGATCACTTTACGACAGTTCTTAAGTGTATGACATTAAACCATTAATGAAATCGCAATTGGGTGGCTAATCTGATAATTTAATAATAAACGAACTTTCAACTGTTCTTTAAATCTAATATATAGAGGAGACATAATCTTGGGTATGCAGGCATGACATAATAATAACTTTAAGTTAACTTTTAACATCTGTAAACCCTTCAAACCAAATGTGCATTAATTTTTACCTCGTCCAGTTGAAGTTTACTGTCTTCATCCGACATCTCCGTTAGAAATTTGAGCGTAGTTGACTGTTTACTGAACGAGGGCGAAACGGCGGGTAAAGTGACGCTGTCAAATTGAACCAATAGGAGACCGTCTTTTCACAAACACAACAAATGAGCACCGAATTCCGCAATAGCAACGCTCTTATAATTTTTATGATATATTAATATTTAACTATATTAAGGCAAAGAAAACAATATTTGCATCTAAATAGAGGAGTTATATAGTTCCACATAAAGGGAAACAATGTTTTTGAGTGCAATTACTCACTTGCATATTTGGCGGGAATAGAGAAGGGTGGAGTGGTGGTGACGACGGTGGGGTGTTGGACATAAAAAATATCTTGTAGTCCCTACAGACGTTCGGCGATGTACAGGAATGTCTAGTAAGATGATACCTAACATCTTATATTCATACTTTTGCTGGTTCTATAAGAGTATAGAAGAGACTGAATTATACTATACGTTTTCAAAATCATATCCATAATTGTTCTGTGTGATAATTGTACTTTAGCTATGCAAAGTTTGATTTTAGTAGATGACGGAAATGAATGTAAGCAAAACCGATATTACAAACAAGTGGTTTAGGATCTCAATCGTGATATATTTCTCGATGTTTTGCGAGATCAGTGTACAACTGTCCAGTACTAGTTATCTCACGTCAACATCGAATGGTGTTGAAGAAGATTGCATCATTTGTTTGCCATGTCTCATTTGCATGGACCATACAGTCGACGAGAATTTATATATTCGCAGTGGAATAATGTTGTGAAATATTTGTAAACTTTTAAGGAATGTCTTACTGGCGCCTTTTTTTTTTTTACATCCATGAATGTTGTCTACCGATTGCCAGCCTTGAGCGTACGGTGGCATAAATTTCCTTGAATTTCCTGAAGCCCATTTTCTATGAAGCTCTACATGAGGAAAAGTAAGGCTGTTTACTATCTGTTCGTCTAGTTTTCTTCAGCTTACCATAGTTTGAAGATTTATTGCTGAGTTCCCTTAAGAATATGGTATTTACCAGATTTGGATGAAGTTGAGTTGCCAAAACAACATATTTTAACGGTGATTCATTTATGATATCGAATCACGTGATCAGTCTCGCGCAGACTTTTGTCATATGAGAGGCCTATGCTACATTCAAATCATAATGAATATAAATGTAATTCTAATTCTATATTCATAAATGTTTATTATACAGGTTTAACTATCGTAAATTTTATTGAACTTTTCTTACAATTTACCTCGCATTAACCCTAGTACTATGTTTTTATCTCGTTTTATTAATATTATTGTCCACGTTACATTCGTATTGGCTGCCTCAAGGCGATTTTCATTAATTAGGATAAATCTCAAGAGCAGTGTAATAATGAAATGGAATTGTTCTGAGGCAACTGGCAGAAAATCCTGAAGTTGGGATGAATCGAGACAGTTTCTTTTTAGAATACAATTATCACTTGGCTACGATGCCGCCAACGCAGACGAATAGAGATGAAGTAAGTTAAAGTAAGATATAATATGAATTATTTTATTTTACCAGTGAATGGAAATAAATAAAAATATTTAGATGCAGCTAGAATAGATTTAAATGTGGTCCCTGGTACGAAAGAGAAGCTTCCAAGATGGAATTACAATTGTCAATGGAAAATTAACAAATGGACTGACTGTTTATAACAAAACATTTCAGCATACATTGATATTGCATTTTAATGTTGATTACTGGCGAAGAGGTACTGAGATATTTATTAGGTAGTGTATCAGAGAGGTTTTTAAACGAAACTGATCGAAATTCACAAAATATTTAAGTATTATATTTTTTGTCCGCCAGAGGAGAGGGGTAGTTAAGATTATATTTTCTTTTCCATGACTTGATTGAAATATATAATGATACTTGGCAACTATGCACCCCCGGGTCGGGTGTCCCCAAACACATACATATACCAAAGTTTTTTTTTCCCCCGTTACAAGGGAGATAGCCAAAAATCAAAGGCATAAAATCCACTCCCATCCATCCCCTCACTCCCTATTATCTTGGCACCTCCTGGATGACGGGTCAATCCTGCATCTTGTCCACTGCCCTGAGTCAGAAGCAATGTCGTAAGACACAGCACATCCACAGGAAGGCCGCTTCATTAAATTGGCGACCCCCCTTCTCCGTCCTCTCATGCAGAAAAGGAGAAGACGGGGCGAAATCCCTTCGGGCTGCGTCAATTTATTTCTCACACATACTCCCTCACCCGCCACCCCCCATCCCCCACCCACTCCCCCTCATGCATCACAAAATCATCTATACACAACTATTCTCCATTCATCCCTATCTTTTGTCCTCTCCCTTCTTTCCTCAACATATATTCCCCTCTTTCCCAGTGCCCCTTTTACCTCATCCATCCACCTCATCCTTAGTCGTCCCCTCATGTTCTCTCCTTCCACCTCTGCCTTCCACACCTCTTACTAGTCTTCCTTTACTCATTCTTTCCATGCGTCCAAACCATCCCAATACTCTTTCATTAACCCTATCACCAAACACAGGTAAGAAAAATATCCCCTCTTATCTCTCACTTTCGAGTCCATTCCTAAGACAAAATAGAAAATAGAAAAACAAATAAATATAATAAAACGAATAAGAGAAATGAACATGTTAATATAAGAATGAAGGAGAATGCAAGAGACCACGAGGCCTACACTAGGTAGTTCTATGTCCATTACCACCCATCATCCCCACCCATAAAGTTGTCTAGCCGTTTCTTAAAACAACTGATAGTTTCAGCGCTCACTACATGGTTACTAGGTCTGTTCCATTCGTTGACCACCCTATTAGTAAACCAATTCTTGCCTATTTCCTTCTTAAATCTATACATACATACATATACCAAGGCTTTTCCCCCCTTACAAGGGAGGTAGCCAAAAAGGGAAAGGCATAAAATCATTCCCACACATTCCATCCCTGAATACACTCCACATCCCTCCACCCTCCCTCTTATCTTAGCACCTCCTGGATGACGGGTCATCCCTGCACCTTGTCCGCTAACCTGGGTCAGAAGCAGTGTCGCAAGACACAGCACATCCACAGCAAGGCCGCTTCATTAAATCGGCGACCCCCCCTCTCCGTCCCTCCATGCATAAAAGAAGAAGACGGGGAGAAATCCCTTCGGGCTGCGTCAAATGGATGGTTGGTTCTTAAATCTAAATTTGTCCAATTTAATTCCATTTCTGCAAGTCCTGCCTGTTGTCTTATTATGATGACCTTGTTTGCGTCACTCTTGTTAAACCCTTTGATCCACTTAAACACCTCTATTAGATCACCCCGCACTCTGCGTCTTTCCAGAGAGTGTAAGTTAAGGTGCCTTAGCCTCTCTTCGTAAAGTAAATTTCTGAGCCCATCTATCATTTTGGTCATTCTCCTCTGCAGTGATTCTAATGAATTGATGTCCATTCTATAAGACGGAGACCAAAACTGTACCACATAGTCAAGTATGGGTCTAACTACCGCTAGAGTTTGATAATTACCTCTGCACTTCTATTCGTAACTTTTAATATTTCTTGGTAGGACTAATATACCTGTCCGTACTGTATTATACAATCTTAATATATAATGATCTGCTATTATAACGGATTTAAAAATAAAAAGTTTAATTGTTCTAAGCGGCTGCAACAGGTTTCGAGTTCCCAACACGTTTGCTTCGAATTTATTCAATCAAACTTCGCCAGCCAACACCCCCTCCCTCCCTCCCTCCCTCCCAGTTCGAGACGACAATAGCCTGGCTTATCCTGTCGCTCTCTGTTTTATATATATTCTGAAGTACTCCTGGTTTAGTATAACCCATATGTCAGTTTGGAATATCTGTTTATAGCTACACGCTGCCATATATTTTGTCTTCGTTTTAATAACTCAATGTTGTTATTCCTAATTGATGTCATTCAAATTTGTATTGAAAACTACTCGAATGAAGAAATGAAGAAATCGTAAATTAATCGTAATCAAATCTAATACACTTATTCTTTCCCTATACCTAAAATATATTGCCTCAAAACCATAATGAAATGTAAATTACATATTCTTATTATATTTTAATATTTTGGTTAATTATGTGCCCCCGCCAACAGCGTCGTCACATAGGGGGGAGGGGGGGAACAGGGGGGATACATATGCCCCCCTGGGGAGACAATTCTAGTCTGGACATGCCGACCACAAGGCTGACAAAATAATTATAGTAAGAAAAAGGTCAGAGGAATCCTGATTATTTTACCACAATATACGAATTTTGCATAAGAATCAACACAATATGAAATATTTTCCCTCTATCCTTTCTGCAACAGGAACATATAATAACATTTAAAAATCTGTTCTAATTATTTTGTAAGCCAATAAGTAGTAGGGATGGGTGGAGATGGGAGGAGGCGGGGTGCCGTTGAGGACTTTGCCCGCCGGGGCATCACTGAGGACTTTGCCCCCAGGGCGTCACTGAGGACTTTGCCCCCGGGGGCGTCACTGAGAACTTTGGCCCCGGGGCATCACTAAGGACTTTGCCCTCGGGGCGTAACTGAGACAATTTGCCCCCGGGGCGTCACAGAGAACTTTGCCCAGGGGCGTCACTGAGAACTTTACCCCCGGGGGCGTCACTGAGGACTTTGCTCCAGGGGCGTGACTGAAAACTTTGCCCCCGGGGCGTCACAGAGAACTTTGCCCCGGGGCGTCACTGAGGACTTTGCCCCCGGGGCGTCACAGAGAACTTTGCCCCGGGGCGTCACTGAGGACTTTGCCCCCGGGGGCGTCACTGAGAACTTTGGCCCCGGGGCATCACTAAGGACTTTGCCCTCGGGGCGTAACTGAGACAATTTGCCCCCGGGGCATCACAGAGAACTTTGCCCAGGGGCGTCACTGAGAACTTTTCCCCCGGGGGCGTCACTGAGGACTTTGCCCCCGGGGGCGTCACTGAGAACTTTGGCCCCGGGGCATCACTAAGGACTTTGCCCTCGGGGCGTAACTGAGACAATTTGCCCCCGGGGGCGTCACTGAGAACTTTGGCCCCGGGGCATCACTAAGGACTTTGCCCTCGGGGCGTAACTGAGACAATTTGCCCCCGGGGCGTCACAGAGAACTTTGCCCAGGGGCGTCACTGAGAACTTTGCCCCCGGGGGCGTCACTGAGAACTTTGCCCCCGGGGGCGTCACTGAGAACTTTGCCCCCGGGGGCGTCACTGAGGACTTTGCTCCAGGGGCGTGACTGAAAAATTGGCCCCCGGGGCGTCACAGAGAACTTTGCCCCGGGGCGTCACTGAGGACTTTGCCCCCGGGGGCGTCACTGAGAACTTTGGCCCCGGGGCATCACTAAGGACTTTGCCCTCGGGGCGTAACTGAGACAATTTGCCCCCGGGGCATAACTGAGACAATTTGCCCCCGGGGCGTCACAGAGAACTTTGCCCAGGGGCGTCACTGAGAAATTTGCCCCCGGGGGCGTCACTGAGGACTTTGCTCCAGGGGCGTGACTGAAAACTTTGCCCCCGGGGCGTCACAGAGAACTTTGCCCCCGGGGGAGTCACTGAGGACTTTGCCCCCGGGGGCGTCACTGAGAACTTTGGCCCCGGGGCGTCACTAAGGACTTTGCCCTCGGGGCGTAACTGAGACAATTTGCCCCCGGGGCGTCACAGAGAACTTTGCCCAGGGGCGTCACTGAGAACTTTGCCCCCGGGGGCGTCACTGAGGACTTTGCTCCAGGGGCGTGACTGAAAACTTTGCCCCCGGGGCGTCACAGAGAACTTTGCCCCCGGGGCGTCACTGAGGACTTTGCCCCCGGGGGTGTCACTGAGAACTTTGGCCCCGGGGCATCACTAAGGACTTTGCCCTCGGGGCGTAACTGAGACAATTTGCCCCCGGGGCGTAACTGAGACAATTTGCCCCCGGGGCGTAACTGAGACAATTTGCCCCCGGGGCGTAACTGAGACAATTTGCCCCCGGGGCGTCACAGAGAACTTTGCCCAGGGGCGTCACTGAGAACTTTGCCCCCGGGGGCGTCACTGAGGACTTTGCTCCAGGGGCGTGACTGAAAACTTTGCCCCCGGGGCGTCACAGAGAACTTTGCCCCCGGGGGCGTCACTGAGGACTTTGCCCCCGGGGGCGTCACTGAGAACTTTGGCCCCGGGGCATCACTAAGGACTTTGCCCTCGGGGCGTAACTGAGACAATTTGCCCCCGGGGCGTCACAGAGAACTTTGCCCCCGGGGCGTCACAGAGAACTTTGCCCAGGGGCGTCACTGAGAACTTTGCCCCCGGGGGCGTCACTGAGGACTTTGCTCCAGGGGCGTGACTGAAAAATTGGCCCCCGGGGCGTCATAGAGAACTTTGCCCCCGGGGGCGTCACTGAGGACTTTGCCCCCGGGGGCGTCACTGAGAACTTTGGCCCCGGGGCATCACTAAGGACTTTGCCCTCGGGGCGTAACTGAGACAATTTGCCCCCGGGGCGTCACAGAGAACTTTGCCCAGGGGCGTCACTGAGAACTTTGCCCCCGGGGGCGTCACCGAGGACTTTGCTCCGGGGGCGTGACTGAAAACTTTGCCCCCGGGGCGTCACAGAGAACTTTGCCCCGGGGCGTCACTGAGGACTTTGCCCCCGGGGGCGTCACTGAGAACTTTGGCCCCGGGGCATCACTAAGGACTTTGCCCTCGGGGCGTAACTGAGACAATTTGCCCCCGGGGCGTCACAGAGAACTTTGCCCAGGGGCGTCACTGAGAACTTTGCCCCCGGGGGCGTCACTGAGGACTTTGCTCCAGGGGCGTGACTGAAAACTTTGCCCCCGGGGCGTCACAGAGAACTTTGCCCCGGGGCGTCACTGAGGACTTTGCCCCCGGGGGCGTCATTGTGAACTTTGGTCCCGGGGCATCACTAAGGACTTTGCCCTCGGGGCGTAACTGAGACAATTTGCCCCCGGGGCGTCACAGATAATTTTGCCCCCGGGGGCGTCACTGAGGACTTTGCCCCCGGGGGCGTCACTGAGAACTTTGGCCCCGGGGCATCACTAAGGACTTTGCCCTCGGGGCGTAACTGAGACAATTTGCCCCCGGGGCGTCAAAGAGAACTTTGCCCAGGGGCGTCACTGAGAAATTTGCCCCCGGGGGCGTCACTGAGGACTTTGCTCCAGGGGCATGACTGAAAACTTTGCCCCCGGGACGTCACAGAGAACTTTGCCCCCGGGGGCGTCACTGAGGACTTTGCCCCCGGGGGCGTCACTGAGAACTTTGGCCCCGGGGCATCACTAAGGACTTTGCCCTCGGGGCGTAACTGAGACAATTTGCCCCCGGGGAGTCACAGAGAACTTTGCCCAGGGGCGTCACTGAGAACTTTGCCCCCGGGGGCGTCACTGAGGACTTTGCTCCAGGGGCGTGACTGAAAACTGCCCCCGGGGCGTCACAGAGAACTTTGCCCCCGGGGGCGTCACTGAGGACTTTGCCCCCGGGGGCGTCACTGAGAACTTTGGCTCCGGGGCATCACTAAGGACTTTGGCCTCGGGGAGTAACTGAGACAACTTGCCCCCGGGGCGTCACAGAGAACTTTGCCCAGGGGCGTCAATGAGAACTTTGCCCCCGGGGGCGTCACTGAGGACTTTGCTCCAGGGGCGTGACTGAAAACTTTGCCCCCGGGGCGTCACAGAGAACTTTGCCCCGGGGCGTCACTGAGGACTTTGCCCCCGGGGGCGTCACTGAGAACTTTGGCCCCGGGGCATCACTAAGGACTTTGCCCTCGGGGCGTAACTGAGACAATTTGCCCCCGGGGCGTCACAGAGAACTTTGCCCAGGGGCGTCACTGAGAACTTTGCCCCCGGGGGCGTCACCGAGGACTTTGCTCCAGGGGCGTGACTGAAAACTTTGCCCCCGGGGCGTCACTGAGAACTTTGCCCCGGGGCGTCACTGAGGACTTTGCCCCCGGGGGCGTCACTGAGAACTTTGGCCCCGGGGCATCACTAAGGACTTTGCCCTCGGGGCGTAACTGAGACAATTTGCCCCCGGGGCGTCACAGATAATTTTGCCCCCGGGGGCGTCACTGAGGACTTTGCCCCCGGGGGCGTCACTGAGAACTTTGGCCCCGGGGCATCACTAAGGACTTTGCCCTCGGGGCGTAACTGAGACAATTTGCCCCCGGGGCGTCACAGAGAACTTTGCCCAGGGGCGTCACTGAGAACTTTGCCCCCGGGGGCGTCACTGAGGACTTTGCTCCAGGGGCGTGACTGAAAACTTTGCCCCCGGGGCGTCACAGAGAACTTTGCGGACTTTGCTCCAGGGGCGTGACTGAAAACTTTGCCCCCAGGGCGTCACAGAGAACTTTGCCCCCAGGGGCGTCACTGAGGACTTTGCCCCCGGGGGCGTCACTGAGAACTTTGGCCCCGGGGCATCACTAAGGACTTTGCCCTCGGGGCGTAACTGAGACAATTTGCCCCCGGGGCGTCACAGAGAACTTTGCCCAGGGGCGTCACTGAGAACTTTGCCCCCGGGGGCGTCACCGAGGACTTTGCTCCGGGGGCGTGACTGAAAACTTTGCCCCCGGGGCGTCACAGAGAACTTTGCCCCGGGGCGTCACTGAGGACTTTGCCCCCGGGGGCGTCACTGAGAACTTTGGCCCCGGGGCATCACTAAGGACTTTGCCCTCGGGGCGTAACTGAGACAATTTGCCCCCGGGGCGTCACAGAGAACTTTGCCCAGGGGCGTCACTGAGAACTTTGCCCCCGGGGGCGTCACTGAGGACTTTGCTCCAGGGGCGTGACTGAAAACTTTGCCCCCGGGGCGTCACAGAGAACTTTGCCCCGGGGCGTCACTGAGGACTTTGCCCCCGGGGGCGTCATTGAGAACTTTGGTCCCGGGGCATCACTAAGGACTTTGCCCTCGGGGCGTAACTGAGACAATTTGCCCCCGGGGCGTCACAGATAATTTTGCCCCCGGGGGCGTCAAGGAGGACTTTGCCCCCGGGGGCGTCACTGAGAACTTTGGCCCCGGGGCATCACTAAGGACTTTGCCCTCGGGGCGTAACTGAGACAATTTGCCCCCGGGGCGTCAAAGAGAACTTTGCCCAGGGGCGTCACTGAGAAATTTGCCCCCGGGGGCGTCACTGAGGACTTTGCTCCAGGGGCGTGACTGAAAACTTTGCCCCCGGGGCGTCACAGAGAACTTTGCCCCCGGGGGCGTCACTGAGGACTTTGCCCCCGGGGGCGTCACTGAGAACTTTGGCCCCGGGGCATCACTAAGGACTTTGCCCTCGGGGCGTAACTGAGACAATTTGCCCCCGGGGAGTCACAGAGAACTTTGCCCAGGGGCGTCACTGAGAACTTTGCCCCCGGGGGCGTCACTGAGGACTTTGCTCCAGGGGCGTGACTGAAAACTTTGCCCCCGGGGCGTCACAGAGAACTTTGCCCCCGGGGGCGTCACTGAGGACTTTGCCCCCGGGGGCGTCACTGAGAACTTTGGCTCCGGGGCATCACTAAGGACTTTGGCCTCGGGGAGTAACTGAGACAACTTGCCCCCGGGGCGTCAAAGAGAACTTTGCCCAGGGGCGTCAATGAGAACTTTGCCCCCGGGGGAGTCAATGAGGACTTTGCTCCAGGTGCGTGACTGAAAACTTTGCCCCCGGGGCGTCACAGAGAACTTTGCCCCGGGGCGTCACTGAGGACTTTGCCCCCGGGGGCGTCACTGAGAACTTTGGCCCCGGGGCATCACTAAGGACTTTGCCCTCGGGGCGTAACTGAGACAATTTGCCCCCGGGGCGTCACAGAGAACTTTGCCCAGGGGCGTCACTGAGAACTTTGCCCCCGGGGGCGTCACTGAGGACTTTGCTCCAGGGGCGTGACTGAAAACTTTGCCCCCGGGGCGTCACAGAGAACTTTGCCCCGGGGCGTCACTGAGGACTTTGCCCCCGGGGGCGTCACTGAGAACTTTGGCCCCGGGGCATCACTAAGGACTTTGCCCTCGGGGCGTAACTGAGACAATTTGCCCCCGGGGCGTCACAGAGAACTTTGCCCCCGGGGGCGTCACTGAGGACTTTGCCCCCGGGGGCGTCACTGAGAACTTTGGCCCCGGGGCATCACTAAGGACTTTGCCCTCGGGGCGTAACTGAGACAATTTGCCTCCGGGGCGTCAAAGAGAACTTTGCCCAGGGGCGTCACAGAGAACTTTGCCCCCGGGGCGTCACTGAGGACTTTGCTCCAGGGGCGTGACTGAAAACTTTGCCCCCGGGGCGTCACAGAGAACTTTGCCCCCGGGGGCGTCACTGAGGACTTTGCCCCCGGGGGCGTCACTGAGAACTTTGGCCCCGGGGCATCACTAAGGACTTTGCCCTCGGGGCGTAACTGAGACAATTTGCCCCCGGGGAGTCACAGAGAACTTTGCCCAGGGGCGTCACTGAGAACTTTGCCCCCGGGGGCGTCACTGAGGACTTTGCTCCAGGGGCGTGACTGAAAACTGCCCCCGGGGGCGTCACAGAGAACTTTGGCCCCGGGGCATCACTAAGGACTTTGCCCTCGGGGCGTAACTGAGACAATTTGCCCCCGGGGCGTCACAGAGAACTTTGCCCAGGGGCGTCACTGAGAACTTTGCCCCCGGGGGCGTCACTGAGGACTTTGCTCCAGGGGCGTGACTGAAAACTTTGCCCCCGGGGCGTCACAGAGAACTTTGCCCCGGGGCGTCACTGAGGACTTTGCCCCCGGGGGCGTCATTGAGAACTTTGGTCCCGGGGCATCACTAAGGACTTTGCCCTCGGGGCGTAACTGAGACAATTTGCCCCCGGGGCGTCACAGATAATTTTGCCCCCGGGGGCGTCACTGAGGACTTTGCCCCCGGGGGCGTCACTGAGAACTTTGGCCCCGGGGCATCACTAAGGACTTTGCCCTCGGGGCGTAACTGAGACAATTTGCCCCCGGGGCGTCAAAGAGAACTTTGCCCAGGGGCGTCACTGAGAACTTTGCCCCCGGGGGCGTCACTGAGGACTTTGCTCCAGGGGCGTGACTGAAAACTTTGCCCCCGGGGCGTCACAGAGAACTTTGCCCCCGGGGGCGTCACTGAGGACTTTGCCCCCGGGGGCGTCACTGAGAACTTTGGCCCCGGGGCATCACTAAGGACTTTGCCCTCGGGGCGTAACTGAGACAATTTGCCCCCGGGGAGTCACAGAGAACTTTGCCCAGGGGCGTCACTGAGAACTTTGCCCCCGGGGGCGTCACTGAGGACTTTGCTCCAGGGGCGTGACTGAACACTGCCCCCGGGGCGTCACAGAGAACTTTGCCCCCGGGGGCGTCACTGAGGACTTTGCCCCCGGGGGCGTCACTGAGAACTTTGGCCCCGGGGCATCACTAAGGACTTTGCCCTCGGGGCGTAACTGAGACAATTTGCCCCTGGGGCGTCACAGAGAACTTTGCCCAGGGGCGTCACTGAGAACTTTGCCCCCGGGGGCGTCACTGAGGACTTTGCTCCAGGGGCGTGACTGAAAACTTTGCCCCCGGGGCGTCACAGAGAACTTTGCCCCGGGGCGTCACTGAGGACTTTGCCCCCGGGGGCGTCACTGAGAACTTTGGCCCCGGGGCATCACTAAGGACTTTGCCCTCGGGGCGTAACTGAGACAATTTGCCCCCGGGGCGTCACAGAGAACTTTGCCCAGGGGCGTCACTGAGAACTTTGCCCCCGGGGGCGTCACCGAGGACTTTGCTCCAGGGGCGTGACTGAAAACTTTGCCCCCGGGGCGTCACAGAGAACTTTGCCCCGGGGCGTCACTGAGGACTTTGCCCCCGGGGGCGTCACTGAGAACTTTGGCCCCGGGGCATCACTAAGGACTTTGCCCTCGGGGCGTAACTGAGACAATTTGCCCCCGGGGCGTCACAGATAATTTTGCCCCCGGGGGCGTCACTGAGGACTTTGCCCCCGGGGGCGTCACTGAGAACTTTGGCCCCGGGGCATCACTAAGGACTTTGCCCTCGGGGCGTAACTGAGACAATTTGCCCCCGGGGCGTCAAAGAGAACTTTGCCCCCGGGGGCGTCACTGAGGACTTTGCTCCAGGGGCGTGACTGAAAACTTTGCCCCCGGGGCGTCACTGAGAACTTTGCCCCCGGGGGCGTCACTGAGGACTTTGCCCCCGGGGGCGTCACTGAGAACTTTGGCCCCGGGGCATCATTAAGGACTTTGCCCTCGTGGCGTAACTGAGACAATTTGCCCCCGGGGCGTCACAGAGAACTTTGCCCAGGGGCGTCACTGAGAACTTTGCCCCCGGGGGCGTCACTGAGGACTTTGCTCCAGGGGCGTGACTGAAAACTGCCCCCGGGGCGTCACAGAGAACTTTGCCCCCGGGGGCGTCACTGAGGACTTTGCCCCCGGGGGCGTCACTGAGAACTTTGGCTCCGGGGCATCACTAAGGACTTTGCCCTCGGGGCGTAACTGAGACAATTTGCCCCCCGGGCGTCAAAGAGAACTTTGCCCAGGGGCGTCACTGAGAACTTTGCCCCCGGGGGCGTGACTGAAAACTTTGCCCCCGGGGCGTGACTGAAAACTTTGCCCCCCGGGGGCGTCACTGAGGACTTTGCCCCCGGGGGCGTCACTGAG
>NC_134816.1:38946329-38948829 GCF_046742065.1 Oratosquilla oratoria
TTGCACACACACATACACACAAGTACGCACACACACACACATGTACACAGAGGCACAAAGAATATAAAATAGGCTACCTCCAGGCGATTTCATTCAGCTGAAGGTAACTCTCCCATAGCTGAGGAGTGGGAGTACTTGACCAAAACCCCTACGGACCAGAGTCACATAGTGACTTTTACCTTCATGATGTTATTTCTGAAGGATGGAAGCGCTGGTTAGGGACCCTGGGCTGTGCCTACATATGTAATTATCATATAAAATTATAATAATATATTTAATATATTCTCATCCTGTCTCGTCCGCTCTTATGTCGACAATTCGCCTCCTTGGCACACTTCACAGGAACGCACTAGACAATGACGTCAGAATAAAAGAATTTTGAGAAGGGGGGAGAGGGGGAAGGGGAGGGGGGAGGGAGGAAAGGGGGAGGGAGAAGGGGTTGTGGACACACGTGGCTGAGGTCACGTCAAACTCCCCTTTCTCCCTCCCACTCTATCCCCCCCCTCCCCTCCTTTCCCCCCTTCTCCCCAGCTACACGCGTCCAACGCGAGAAATGAACCAGAATTGTCTTTTTTCAGGATATTTGGTCTATTTTAGGACACTATATGTCCTAGTGATGTGTATGCTAGGATATAAAGTCCTTTTTCAGGATATTTGGTCAAAGGTTTTCATAATGAATACCTAGAAGACGAATTTGATTACATTATGAAAACCTTTGACAAACTTGGATATCCAGAGGGAATGTTAAAAAGAACAAAAAGAAAAGCAATAAATATTTACAATCGCGGAAAGAAAGAGAGAAATGATAAAAATAATACAAATTTTATATCAGTACCTGGCTCAGAAACGTCACCAATAACAGACAAATATTGAACAAAATCAGGTATAAACATAGCTAAAATAACTAACAAGAGGATAGGTGATTTAATAAAGACTTCTGAAAAGAGAACCAATTCCGAAAACAGCGTCGTATACAAAATCCCTTGCAATAGTTGCTCAATGGCTTATTTTGGCGAATCGTCAAGAGGATTAGAAAAAAGAATTTATGAACATAAAAACGACATAAAAGCACATAGGACATCTAATTCTTTAGTAGTGCATGCGGAAAAATTCGATCATTTACCAAACTGGAGAGAAGCTGAAGTGCTACATAAAGGTTTTGATAAATTCACTAGAAGAATTGTTGAATCAGCATATATTTCAACTAATAATTCATCGAATCATCGAGGAGGGTTTATCAATTTAGCTAAAGAAACTAGTATTTTAATTCTAAAACACGCCAGAAAAACGACCTTTCCCAAGTGTCCGAAAAGATAATTAGATTTAGTACATAAACTTCAATTGCAGTTCTACATACACTCTCTGAAGAAGTTCTACGCGAACGAAACGTTAGAGTGTTTAGGGTTCCGAGCCTTCCCCTGTGTCTATGTTCTCCATCATCCAAATGATTTGTCTAAAATACTTATCATATACATATATATATATACATATATATAATATATATATGTATATATATATATATTGCTCTTTCTTGACTTTTCGACTTACATTTTTTCCAAATCAGACGAAGAATATGCAATGAAATGGGTTTGGGGGGCAAAGCCCCTTTTCCTCACTTTAGTCCCCCCCCCCCCCCTTCCTCCTACTCCCTGCGTTCCAGCACGCAGTGGCCATCGCTAGGTCGCCCCCAGAGGCTGGCCCGCCTTGAAGAACTTGGCCCATTACCAAAGAATTTTATCACCTTGTACAAAAAAATAATAATAATAATGGTAATAACAACAACGACAGCAACAACAACAACAACAATGATAATAATAATAATAATATTAATAATAAAGATAATAATAAAAATAATAATAAAAATAGTAATAATAACATCAATAATATTATTAATAATAATAACAATAATAATAATAATAATAGTAATAATAATAATGATAATTATAATAATAACAATAATAACAATGATAATAATGATAACATATTGCTTAGAAAGAAGTAAAGCAATTTTCCTTCCCTCAACGCACGACTACAAGGCGGAGTCAGAGGTTTGACCAATCAACAGGTCTGTTCGCTGATGACGTAATGTCGTATGGCGCCACGCTCCTTTTTAGGCTACAAATTTCGAAAATGATATTCTCAATAATGATGATAAAAAAAACTCGTATGATTAAGCGTAAAAGATTAAAATTTACCGATAAAATCTAGAATTATCGTGAGGAGTTTCTAAGCTAGGAGTGTTAGTTCTCTTTTTTATCTTCCTCTACCAGTTTTATTCAAAAATTAATATTTGGTCAAAACAATTTTGCATGTCCTCTTTGGATGTCACAGTTAAATTAAAAAAACTCGAATCATACATAAATGTCTAATTACCTATAGAACAAACAATAAAGTCATTGTCAGGTACCCATAATCTGACAGATAATAGTTTAATTCAGTTTTATGTAGTCAGTACTTAGTAGCTTTAGTAACACCCCCTACGGCCCAGAGTTTCCAAGGA
>NC_134816.1:38953829-38961329 GCF_046742065.1 Oratosquilla oratoria
ACGACAATAATTATAACCGTAAACATAACAACAATAATGAAATCCATAATGGTTACAACAGCAGAGAACAATAACAACAGACACTCTCACCATAAAAAGGTAACGCTGTTATTAATTAATTATGATACAGAGATTTTGACTTAAAATGTTTTTGGTTTCCATGTTCCGTCACGCTTATCAAAAGAAATGAAGCGGAGGAGGCGAAGTTCATTTTCTTGTTGCATCACACTTCATGACAAAAAAAAAAGAATAAAATTAAATAGATTAAAGTAAAACGAAATAGAATATAATAAAAAAGAAAGTAAAATACAGTGAAAGAAAATGAAATAAAGTGAAAAAGAATCAGACCAAAATAGGTTAAAAAAACAAATACAATATAAATAGATAATAAATAGATAAATAAAGATAAAATGAAAATAAAATAAAACAAAATAAATGAGGTTTTATGTAGTCTAAGCTAAGGCCCTGCTCAGACTAGCGGTCTCAACCACGGCGGTTCATTTACGATGCAAACCAATGAAGGCGTTCGCACATAATCGCGCACTTTTCCCTTAACTAAATGGCACCGCCGCGGTTTCCGCACGGCTCAAACCGCTCGTGTGAAGAGGGTCTTAATGGGTTTTGCTTCGACAAGTGATTTTGATGAGCCACTGTTTTTATTGTAGATGCCGCCAGGCGATTTTATTCAGCTGAGGGGGGATATTTTTTCATGAGGAAATGTCCAGTTGGCGTGTCAATATCGCAAAGGGTATTAGAAATTAATATATATCGAAATATACAAACTAATACCCGATACTCAATTAGTTTAAGTCCTTCAGAATGGGCATTTCGTCGCCGAGTATTGTCATTCACCAGCGTTTCTATCCGTACGGAGGGGCGTCGGAGAGGTGGTGGCCAAGGAGAGACGGGCCTGCAATCGTAAGAGAATGCTATGTGGCTCTGGTCCGTAGGGGTGGCCCTAGAGTCACCCCAAATCAGCGGGTGTGCAATAAGGTAATTTTTATTTCTTCTTTTATTTAGAGTTAGTAACCATGTAGTTAGTGAGCGCTGAAACTATCGGTTGATTAAAGAGAAGATGAGATAACCTTATGGATGGGAATGATATCTGGTAATGGACATGGAACTGCCTAGTGTAGGCCTTATGGTCTCTTGCAGTCTCCCCCATTCTCCTGTTCTTGTGGACCAATACCAGCCACGTGGTGGAAATACGCCCACGGGATTCCATCACGCCCATCTCAGCCTCCCATCTCCTGGACTGGCCGCCCGCGTGACCTCTTTGACTTCACCGCATGTGACACGTCACATCACGTCATAACATAACACGTCACACTATGTCACGTCACATCTCACCATTGGGAACCATTACACATCACACAAACCGTGACATCACAGTATATCACATCACAGCTCCTCCTCCTCCTCTTCTTTCTCCTCCTCCTCTTTTTTGGCTCACTTTATCTTCCTATTTGCTCTTTTCTCTTCTTTCTCTTTTACCGAATTTTGCGTTTCGCCGATTGCTCTCTTTGCTTGCCCTTCCTCTCTACGCTCTTTAATGACTTCTCTCGCCTCTTTTTGACTTTTTTACTCTTTTCCTCTTGTTTCTTCCACTGCCTCCATTCTTCCTTCTCTCTTCTCTCTCCCCCTATTCCGCCTCCTCTTCTTCCCTCTCCTCCTCTTCCCTCTCCTCCTCTTCCCTCTCCTCCTCTTCCCTCTCCTCCTCTTCCCTCTCCCCCTCTTCCCTATCCTTTTTCATCTTCTCCCTCTGCCTATTCTTTTTGCATTCTAGAAAACCTATAGAGAAACTAGTAATATCCATATTTGAGCCTCGCGAACTGAGGTTCGAACTTGAGTGACACCCCTAGGGATCCGAGTCACGTAGGATTCCTATTGTGACCGGAGACCCATTCACTTCTAAATACAGAGTATGGTGACATTCTAGAAGTAAGACATGGTAATGTTATACACAACATATATTTTGGTTTCTAATATATACTTTTCATCACTTTCTAAATTTTCATACTCTCTAAATTTGTTTATAAAAATTATGTTGCATATTTTCTCTATATTTATAGTCACTATAAATATCTCTTCCAGCTTTCCCGAATTTTTGTTTTATTCATTTATTTATTCAATCATTTATTTACTTATCCATCTATCATTCGTACACAAAACCTCTCAAATACTCTTCATATATATATACATATATATATATATATATATATATATATACATATATATATGTATATACACACACACATATGTATATATATAATGTATGTATATATATATATATGTATATATATGTATATACTGTATATATATAATATATATATATATATATATATATATATTTCGGTACTAACGTTTCGAAGCTACACAACTTCATTCTCAAGGCAGAATTAATACAAACAATAGTTAATGCGTAAATATACAGAAATAGTGTTACATAAATGAGCTAAGGAAAGGTCACAAAGAAACAAATAATATGAAATAAGTACGAACATAGGAGAGGTCGACAAAAGAAAAAAAAAAAAGCAATGACAAATGCTTTTTTGTCGACCTCTACTATGTTTGTACTTATTTCATATTATTTGTTTGTTTGTGACCTTTCCTTAGCTCATTTATGTAACACTATTTCTGTATATTTATGCATTAACTATTGTATGTATTATTCTGCCTTGAGAATGAAGTTGTGTAACTTCGAAATGTTGGTACCGAAATATCTACTAGTTTGACTATCCTGCCTCAGTGTTGATATATATATATATATATATATATATATATATATATATATATATATATATATATATATATATATATATATATTTCTCGCCTTGGACACTTCAACGATCTGTCTTGATGTGAACATCTTTAACACATCCCCTTCATGTGTCACAATAAATATATATATATATTTATATATATTTCTATATATATATATATATATATATATATATATATATATATATATTAGTAAAGGGGGGGAGCAGGTTCTCAGTAATACACGTGGAGTTAAAAACGACAGCATTGTTGTAGTTGTTCAGTTTTTTCTTCGTATTCTCGATTTTCTCTTATCATGAAAATAGAGAAAACGAAGAAAAGACTCAAAAAATACGACAATTCTGTCGTTTTTAACTCCACGTGTATATATATATATATATATATATATATATATATATATACATATATATATATATATACGTATATATATGTATATACATATATGTTTCTTTGTGTCTCACATTGGTTATAATTTCATTATCATGTGTTTTATATCCCATCCTGGTTTATTAAGGTATTCACTGTGTATGTATTTTTGTGTGTGTGTGTGTATGTGTGTGTGTGTGTGTGTGTGTGTGTGTGTGTGTGTGTGTGTGTGTGTGTGTGTGTGTGTGTGTGTGTGTTTGAGTATATATGGAGAAGAGGTAAGAAGATAAGAGAGAAGAAAAGAGAAGAAAAGAGAAGAGAAGAGAAGCAAAAACAAGAAAACCGAAGAAAAGGAGAGAGAAAAAAAAAAAAAAAGGTATCTGAAAAACAGGAATGAAAAAGGAGTTACCGTATTGGATTCCCCAAACTCCACAGAAACCTGCGCATGCGCAAAGACTCCTTCACAAATGACTCTCCCTCCCCCACTCCCCCTTCCTCACTCCCCTTTCTCCCCCCCTTCCTCCTCCCATTTCCTCCCCTCCTCTTCTCAGTTCGCGATGAGCCGTCCACCCAACTACACCCGAGGTAGTTCCTCCTCCTCCTCCTCCTCCTCTTCCTCCTCCATTTGGGAGATCCTCTTGCCCCTGGCGGTCCTCCTGAAGGCGCTGGTCGTCCTGCCCCTCGTGTCGTCGGCCCAGTTCGAGAAGAACACCTCCAGAGGAATCTACGACCTCCAACTCGATGCCAACGACACGTTCCATCTCTACTGGCAGGTCAGACTTCGTAATTCATGATAGAATTCGTTAGACACGGGTCCTCCCCACACAACTTTGGAGTCACAGTATATTAGAATTCTTTCGAAATGGGTCCCTCTTCGACTTCGTAATCAGTGTACGAACTTAACCTACGGTGACCTAACTTAACCAAATTTAACCTAACCTGGGCTTCTTTGATGGAGCGTCGAAAATCCTCATTCTACATGGAATGTGTGGGCAACTACCTTATATAAATACACACACACACACACACATATATATATATATATATATTGCATATAGACACGAGGTAATTTAATTTCAGAAATAAATATAGAACTTAATGAAGTGTGGTAGTTAAATGTAGAAGAAAAAAATCTATAAAATCTGAAATTTGCTGACGACTTTCAAGCACAAATTCATTGACTCTTGTAGGTTCGTTTCACTTGGCAAGCCCGATGGAAATGTATATATTTGATTTATTTATCTATTTCTTTATCTATTTTTATCTATTTATTCAATTTTGTGTTGTGATGGTGATCAAGTTGTCACATCAAATTTAATTATATCTATTAACTTATTTATTCATCTATTTATCTATTCATTTACATTTATTTATCTATTTATTTATTGATCTGTTCATCCATTCATTCATCTATTTATTTATTTACTTATTTGTATATTTATTTATTGATTCTAATTAATCAATTTATTCATCGATTTGTTTATTTATTTATTTGTTCATTCTTAAGATGTTATACATTGGGCCATTTTCCCTCTGACTGTTGGAACAGATTTGCAGCCAACAGCTTTTGGCAAGGAATCTGATGTACTGGAAGAAAATAATTTACCTCCAACATATCAAATGACATTCTATTTATGTTTATTGAGAAAACAAAACAGTTTGTCACAGTGATTTTACGGCAGAAAAAGTGCTGGATGTGGGTGGTGCCACCGATGAATCAGATTTTGAAGGAAAACTATCCCACTGTGATGTCCCCTTTATACGTGATTGCGCCAACCTTCAACACGCTAGCAAACTTGATACATTTCTTTCTGGCTAAGAAAACAGACGGCTTCATGAAACCAAGAATCACGACCCCTGGCCTGAATAGAATCTAAATCGGTCGAGACCCCAAAAGGCCGGAGACTGATGTGACACCCTTACGGACCAGAGACACATATAATTTATTTGTGATGGGAAGTTGGTCACTTTTGGCTTCGGCACTCTGGTCCGTAGGGGTGTCTGTTGAAATACTCCTTCAGATTGTCTGCCTTCTTCACCAGTAAAAAAAAAAAATTCAATAATTTCATTCTGGTTAACGCTAATTGGTTCTCGTTACAAAGAGGGCTGTCGACCATAATGTCATCTTTGTAGTCTGTAACATAATCACCTCCTCTTTGACAAGAATAATCATTCTCTCTCTTTTTTTTTTTTTTATATCATTCGAATGTTCGCTGGCCGAGCGGGTTAGAGCGTCGCTACTTGCGACGGAGGTCGAGGTGACGGCAGTTTGAACGCTGCCGCCAGCGAGCTGGACCAAGGGTATGGTTCATTAAACTCCATGAAAAAAAAAAAATCCTCTGTGAGGGACGCCGTCCTAGCTAAACGGAATCAACATCAACATCATTCTTGCTCCTGATATGTGGTATCAATACATACGGAAGTACCTTTTCCCCCTTATAAGAGGGTAGCTGTATCAAAGAACATCTACACATCTATACATTCTTTTTGCATTCTCTTCTTCCTCCTACTTCCAACAAAAACCTCCGTTATTTGTTACACAAAGTCTGTTGAATGTGACAGCGAATTCTGCATTACAAAGCATCTTGACGACATTTCCTATTCTTCTTAGTCTCTTTTCTTCTTTTTTCTTCTTCTTTTTGTCTTCTTTTTCTTCTTATTCTTCTTCGTCTTCTTCTTCATCTACTTCTTTTTCCTCCTCTTCTTCCTCTTTTTCTTGTTCTTGTTGCTGTTCTTTTTCTTTTCTTCTTATTTTTCTTTCTCTTCTCCTTGTTCTTCTAGTTCTTTTCTTCTTTTCCTTATTCTTCTTCCTTTTCTCCTTGTTCTTCCTGAAGTCTGGCATGATTTCTCCGTTTGGGACTATTCTATCTTTTTCAGAATCTCCCTTTGCTTTTAAGACACTATTCCTCTGCATCCCACAGGACACTGATATCTTATTTCCATTGTCATACACATTATCTCATTCATCTACCACCATTATACCTATCCTTGCCCTATTTTCTTATCTATCCACTACTATCATTAAATCTCGCAGGTTATTCTATCTATCCACAGCTTACACCGTCTCTCATAGGATGCATATTCCCATCTTCATTCCTTGTGGTTCTTCATATCTTTTAATTCTCTAATTTGATAATTAATTTCTTTCCGTGGTTAAGATTTTTTTTTTTAAATATAATCAGAATCTTCTTTTGCACTTTGATTGCTGTGATGAAGGAGGCGAAGTAACAAACACACACTCACACACACATACACACACACACACATACACACACACACACACATACACGCACACACGCACGCACACACATGCACACACAGACATACATACACAAACGCATACAGTTACAAGAAGTGACTCAAATACATATGATAAGATTATAAAGTGTTTTAAGTTAGGTAAATATAAACAGGGAGGAGCGTACATTAAAAACTGTATTCAGGTCACAATCCACGGCAAATGAGGTAATCAATAAGACATTGTAATGAACAGACTAGAATGAGTGTAAGAATATTTGGATCAGGAGAGATGTAACTAAAAAGAACGAGAAAAAATAAGAGACCTTGTTAATGTAACCACGGAAAGGAGAGTGAAATAGACGGTCAAAAATCATTAATTTATATATTTATTTGGAGATTTTTTAAATAAAAAATTTGGAGATTTTTTAAATAAAAAATTGAGAGAATTGTATAAAAAGGGACTATAACGAGACAGTTCAAAGTGACATATACTGACATAGATGTTTTACTATCGACCATGTTAGAAATCAATGACAAACGAACCTGATATTTTGTGCTTAAGAGAGACCAAGTTACCAATTAATGTTAACCTCTATCTTGTATACTCGCTGGCCGCGCGGGTTAGAGCGTCGCTACTTGCGACGTAGGTCGAGGTGAGGGCAGTTGAAACCCACCGCAAGCAAGTTGGACCTAGGGCACTGTTGATCAAAATTCACGGTTACAAATTCCTATGTAAAGGGTCACCGTCCTAGCCTCCTGATAGGGGGATTTTGTTATGATAACAAAGTGATCCATTGAGTTGAAGATGTGACAAAAGACGCAGAGAAGAAAAGTCTAAGCTGAAAGTGGAAGGAGAGGTTTATGAAGATATACCAACGCAGGGTGAGATAATGAACAAGAGCTTCCTATCAGTCTTTACTGAGGAAAATATCTTTGTTGGTGTCGTCGTTTCTTAGATTGTCTGGCCGAGCAGCCCCCGTCTCTCTGAAGAACGCCACGGCTGAAATGGGGGTTTCCTCTAAATCCCATATAAAATACAGTATATATCGTGTTGTTGGTGCGCGTGATTGTGTACAATGTAGTTTTCCATAATTTATTGTATAGTATGGGTTG
>NC_134816.1:38976329-38978829 GCF_046742065.1 Oratosquilla oratoria
GACTAAGGAAGATGGCGTTAGTCATGTGGTTATCATTATATATTTTTCTCTGGAGGTAATAGTTCATTGTTAGCTTGTGTCGTCTCGCATTTGAAATTCAACCTCTGTCATCTGTGGACCTCGCGCTGAGCAACTTGACGTCATCAATGAGACATGACGTCATCGATGTTCCGAAAACGACAAACGTAAAGATCTCCATTTAAATAGCCAAACAACCTTGAAAACTGTTCCACCAGTATTGATAGTAATAGAGGAAAATGAAAATATCTAATGGGGATTATTTTCGACTCATTTGAACGAAAACTCAAATCAAATGTCGACATTTCGTCAATAGGAACGTCACGACACACTTAACAAAATTCGACTCACATTTTTTGTTAGTATTTACGTTTAAAAAATTTTAGCTTTCCATTAATAAAGTTGCTTGTTACAATAATAAAATTGCTTGGAATTTGAGGTTATCAAAGCAGCAAATAGGTCTTGAAAAATAATCTAATTTATAAAGCTTTTAATCTACCCTGAAAAATAATTACGTTTCTAAGCTGAGAGAAGTTGGTTCATACATACATACATACACATATACATACATACGTACATACACACACACACACACACACACACACATATATGTGAAGGTGTAAAAGCCCCTAATAGGGATAGGGAGTAAGTACCAGTAGGGACTAGGGACGATGTATTGATCCCTGGCACTGTTAGGAGAGAGGCAGATAATGAAGTGGTTTCGAAATTATGGGTCTACTCGCAGAAACAGATTGGATGTCGACCTATTTATGCCTTCCTGTGATCAATGGCGGGAAAACGACGCCACCGAGATGGGAAGGGGTTCTACGGAATTGAATAAAATGGCCTGGCGACAGAATTATTGATGAGCCAAGTGTCACCCCGTGATTTATTGATTTATTATGACAGACTATCATCCCTTTCACTGACGAGGAATTGAGCAGGAAATGTGTGAAATAGTCTGGCGGCAGCCATATTAAGAAGGTAAGAGTTACCCGGTACTGAGGAGGTTAAAACCAGCGCCTGAGGCGACCTCTGCCTGACATTTTTTTTTCTTTTTGATAAACAAGTTTTCCAAAATTATACGTTCATGATTTATGGGTAAGCAAGGTTTGCAAAGTCATAAAAATATGTCGTAAGAGAAGGCTACGTCAAGTCGACGACACAAGCGCTGCATTGAAATCAGGGCAGGTTTGAAAGGCGTAGGCAGGCAATAATGGCGGGCTTTGTCTATGACGTCATGTCGCAGAGTACGTCATGATCATTTCAAGATGTCTTAAGATCTACCAGATCTTAATTAATAATATTTGACGAAAATAACTCATAGTGACATGGTACCACGGGCCACATAAAGCAAACCTAGATTACTTATTTTTCTGTGAACAATTATGAAAATCTTAAGGCGTTTATCATGAGAGTAAAGGATATATATATATATATATATATATATATATATATATATATATATATAATTTTATTCTATACCAGCATAGGCCATATCTTCAAGGAACTTACGCACACAGAGATACTGCTTCTGAACACGTACGGGTATTTCAGTCAATAAATGTTAAAAATAAAAACTAATTTTGCAACACAGGTGTAAAACACGTGTGAATGCATGTCAGGGTTACGTAGAGCCCGATTATATTAGACAACATAACTAGCACCACCAAGATTGGTGTGTCAGAAATGAAAAAGGACATCATAAAAGAAAAAGGAACAATTACCTATAAAAAGAAATAATTAATCTTACTTAAAATAATTTGTTGGTACCTGTCCTTAGAATTACTTTTTACTGTATAATATATTTTTCATTTAATATTGTTTTGTATGATTAAAAATCGACAGACAACATACCAACCTTTGTTCTATTTTTGAAAATACAAATGGTTTGGAAAAAGGACAAATTTTCGTAAAAATGCCATAATCCTGAACAGCTATAAGTGAAATAGGTACAACACTATATAGCAATAGAGGCCTTATATAATCCCTATTCATTATCAATTTGAAATCCATTTAAATAAAAACGATATTTGTGAGATCTAAATTAATACTGACATTTTATCAAAATTGAGAAAAAAAAATACAAACTATTCAGTCACTTAGACAAAAACACATTTTTTATAATTATAGTCAATTATGGCTTAAATCTGAAAAATAAAAAATGGTGTTTTAGATGTCTGGTATTCATACTATTTGGCGACGACTCTGTTCGTTCGATTCAAGGTGAAAAAAAGGAGCCAAGGTTCAACGCCCAGCAGTATAATTTGCCTCCAGTGGAACGTACACGAACGACTTGACGTAATGGCGCGACCAATCACACACTTGGCGGGCACGAAGGACAGTGGTGAAATATTTTTTGAAAGTACACAATAGAATAGAAAGAAGTAAAAAAACAACATTCTTTATTTACTAAATTTATGGATTATATTCTAATATATATATATATTTTACTGTATGTACTTTAGTAAGGTAATAAATA
>NC_134816.1:38983829-38993829 GCF_046742065.1 Oratosquilla oratoria
ATAGGCAACATAACATCACCACCCCAACAAAATATTTGTTCTTTCTGAAAATATTTGGAAATTTATTGTTGTTATTCCAAGCAACATGACGGATGGAAACATATCATAATTAGGCTTTTTTTTATTATCGTGAAAAATATTGCCAACTTAGAGAATTGGCAACATAAATCCTAAAAAAAAATACGATGTGTAAATCAACAACGCAGGAATTGATCTGTAGGGGGAAGGGGTGGGAGAGGTTTAGGGGGGATTAGGGGGGGCTTACAAGGTTAACGCCTCAAGGATAATGGTTGCGGGTGTGGGAGGTAAATAGGGAGAAGGGTATGTCATTAATTACACTTGGGCAGGAAGGCCAAACTTGGTCGATAATCACTTGATACGATTGAGATTATTATTTTTTTTTTATAAAATGACTATCAATCATCCATTTACTAGTTTTTTAAGTTATTTATTCATTTATGTATGTACTTATATATATATATATATATATATATATATATATATATATATATATATATTTATATATATAAAAATATAAATATATATATATATATATATCATACAATCCATGACCGTCGCGGATTGTATGATTGATGTCGCTGTCCACTAGCGAATTATTCACATATATATATATATATATATATATATATATATATATATATATATATATATATATATATATTATGTGTATATTAGTCTACGGGATATATACACAATATTTCAACAAGTACCCGATTTATAAAACTATTACTATTTTTTTTTATCATAATTATCTTGGATTAATTCTATCTTCCCATTATCATAGTAGATATTTAATTAAATAGGTAAATAAATACATATATAATTAAATAAACACGAAATGAATATATATAATGAGCTGAATATTTAAATGAATAGTGAGAGGTCTTCAGTGATGTCTTACTGTTAAATAATTAAAGAATTTCATAACATGATAAACGCATTAGTGAATAAATAAATTAATACGTTTCTCAGTAAATTAACATATGAATGAACAAAAATATTCAAAAAGCAACACCACTGGTTTAAAAGAACTAATATATATATATATATATATATATATATATATATATATATATATATACATATATATGTATATATATATATATATATTATATATATATACATATATATTATATATATATATATATGTGTGTGTGTTTGTGTGTGTGTGTGTGTGTGTGTGTGTGTGTGTGTGTGTGTGTGTGTGTGTGTGTGTGTGGATATGTATATCTATACATGTATTATATATATATGTATATATATGTATATATATATATATATATATATATATATATATATGTATATATATATACTCAATCTATTCATTATTATTTAATAAATCTAATTTCATTTCGGTCTTTTCATTATTTTAGATAACATTATATAAATATTTTCTTAATGTAATGTGAACGAAACTTAATGTGAATTTACGAAAACCAAAGAAATAGCGCTATACCTGTAACCTCAGAAAATATCTACAATTATTTACACAAAAAAATAAATAGATAAATAAAGAAGACCATGAAAAATAAGAAAAAATCAAAACCAAATGGAAAATAAAATTTTCTTAGAACACAAGAAAACGAAAATGTCATCATCAAGTTAAAAAAAGAAAAAATAAATAAATAAATGGATTTTTTTTTTTTTGGAAATGACAAAGGGAGTGAGATGCCAGATAGCGCTTGGACATATGAAAAGAACAACAATACAAGCAGCAGGGCCAACAGAATGGCCCACTCCCTGGCCACCGTCGTCTCGGCGGCCCTGACACCCCCCTGGGACCTTCGGGGGGGAACGGGGCTCCCCCTGGGCAACCGCCAAGGACAAACCGTCGACGTAAGTTAAGTCCTCATGTTACTCTTTGTCAGTACGTTCTCTCCATCCACCTCTCTCTCTCTCTTCTCTGTAACTCTCTCTCTGTCTCTACTCTCCCTCCCTTTCTCTCTCTCTCTCTCTCTCTCTCTCTCTCTCTCTCTCTCTCTCTCTCTCTCTCTCTCTCTCTCTCTCTCTCTCTCTCTCTCTCTCTCCCTCCCCCTTCTCCCTCTCCTTCTCTTCCTTCCCTCTCCCTCTCTCTCTTCCTCTCTCCCTCCTTCCCTCTCTCTCTTTCTTTCTCTCTCCCCCCCTCTCTCTCTCTTTTCACGAGTTTTGGGACAAGGGGTCTTTCCAGACTGAAAAGAATCGTTTGGAGTAAGCAAGAACAAAGACGCTGAAAGAGGGCTGAGTGAGAGAGAGAGAGAGAGAGAGAGAGAGAGAGAGAGAGAGAGAGAGAGAGAGAGAGAGAGAGAGAGAGAGAGAGAGAGAGAGAGAGAGAGAAAAGAAAGTGAGAGAGAGAAAGAGAGGGAAAAAAGTAGAGAGAAAGGCGCATAAAATGGGGTCACACACAATTACTTGAGGGCGGATTCCGTCGTTTCCTGTTTTTCTCCAAGTGGAGCTAAATCATTTTTTTTTTGACAAAATCATGATTCCGATTAAGGAGTCTCCCTCCCTTACTCCCTCCCTCACTCCCCTATTCTCGGAATGTGCGTGCGTGACTCCCTCACGCTGGGGCGGGGACTTCCCAATCTCCTTCCCTCCTCCTTCCTTCCTTCCTTACTTTCCTGGAGGCACTCACGTTCTCGTTAGGGTCACGCCCTGGAGAAGGCTCTCCTAAGGAAAGAAACATTATGGAAGGCTCCCCTAGGGAAGAGGGCCTTATAGAAGTCTCCCCTAAGGAGAGGAACCTTATGGAAGGCTTCCCTAGGGAAAGAAACCTTATGGAAGGCTCCCCTAAGATAGAGGGACTTATAGAAGGCTCCCCTAGGGAAGAGGAACTTATAGAAGGCTCCCCTAGGGAAATAAACCTTATGGAAGGCTCCCCTAGGGAAAGAAACCTTATGGAAGGCTCCCCTAGGGAAGAGGGCCTTATAGAAGGCTCCCCTAGGGAAAGGAACCTTATGGAAGGCTCCCCTAGGGAAAGGAACTTTATAAAAGGCTCCCCTAGGAAAGAGGGACTCATAGAAGGCTCCCTTAGGGAAAGGAACCTTATGGAAGGCTCCCCTAGGGAAAGGAACCTTATAGAAGGCTCCCCTAAGGAAAGGAACCTTATAGAAGGCTCCCCTAGGGAAAGAAACATCATAGAAGGCTCCCCTAGGGAAAGGAACCTCATAAAAGGCTCCCCTAGGGAAAGAAACATCATAGAAGGCTCCCCTAGGGAAAGGAACCTCATAAAAGGCTCCCCTAGGGAAGAGGACTTTATAGAAGGCTCCCCTAGGAAAAGCAACCTTATACAAGGCTCCACTAAGGAAAGCAAACTTATAGAAGGCTCCCCTAGGAAAATAAACTTTATGGAAGGCTCCCCTAGGGAAGAGGGACTTATGGAAGAATCCCCTAGGAATAGAAACCTTATAGGAGACTCCCATAGGGAAATGAACCTTATAGAAGGCTCCCCTAGGAAAGAAGGACTCATAGAAGGCCACCCTAGGGAAAGGAACCTTACAGAAGGCTCCCCTAGGAAAGAAGGACTTATAGAAGGCCACCCTAGGGAAAGGAACCTTATAGAAGGCTCCCCTAGGGAAGAGTACCTCATAGAAGGTTCCCCTAGGCCCTAGGGGAAAGAACCTTATAGAAGGCTCCCCTAGGGAAAGGAACCTTATGGAAGGTTCCCCTAGGGAAAGGAACCTTATGGAAGGCTCCCCTAAGGAAAGGAACCTTATGGAAGGCTCCCCTAGGGAAAGGAACCTTATGGAAGGCTCCCCTAGGGAAGAAGGCCTTATAGAAAACTCCCCTAGGAAAGAGGGCCTTATAGAAAGGTCCCCTCGGAAAGAGAGCCTTATAGAAGGCTCCCCTAGGGAAAGGAATTTTATAGAAGGCTCCCCTAAGGAAAGGAACCTTATAGAAGGCTCCCCTAGGGAAGAGGGACTAATAGAAGGCCCCCCTAGGGAAAGCAACCTTATAGAAGGCTCCACTAGGGAAAGGAACCTTACAGAAGGCTCCCCTAGGAAAGAGAGACTCATAGAAGGAAGGCTCCCCTAGGGAAAGGAACCTTATGGAAGGCTCCCCTAGGGACGAGCCTTCGAAGGGGACATCACCTGGGGAAAAGGGACCTTTGGGAAAGTTTTCTTTGGGAATGGGAATTGGAAGAACGCTCCCACTGGGAAGGGGTCCTCGGAGGAGACAAGACATGCCCTTAGGAGGGCGTCTTGGAGAAGGATTCCCTAGGGAAGGGAGCCCTATAAAAGGTCCGCCCTTCGAAAGGAGACCCTGGGATCCTGGGGACTTCATGTCCTTGGAAAGGCACGATCGTGCCCTTCCGAAGGGAGTTCGAAGGGAGGTTAAAGAACCCACGACCTGGGGAAGGGGAATTTCTCATCTCCTACTGAAGATGGTGGACATACCTGAGGAAAGCAACGCAGGAGAGCCAATAAATAAATAATAAAAAATAAAATAATAAGAGAGAGAGAGAGGGAGAGAGAGAAAAGGATATGAGACGAAAAATGCGACACATGTAAGAAGAAAATTAACAGTTTGTAAATAAGAAGGGAGGCCAAGAAAAAAAGAAAATACTATATGTCTGATGCCGTCATCTGAAAGGTTGTAACGGTCCAAAACCCTGTAATCAGTCTTAGATTAAAGACACACCCATTAAATGGTATATTGACCATATACTTTTTTTATTTATTTTTTCTCTCTTTCCTGAAGTGAAGAAATTGTGACCAAAATTTCTGCAAGAAAAAAGAAAAGAAAAAAAAAAAATCAAACATTATGTTTCGTAATATTTCTTTTTACATTAACAGAAATAACTCATAAATAGATCATTCAAACCCCAAAATGATTGTTACATTAATGGTTATTTTTATGTATTGATGTTACGGGGAACTGCCCCGTAGGGCATGTGGACTAAATGACAGATTACAGTATATATTCAAGGGCACTACACACATATTTAATAAAAACAAATTGTCACGTACTAAAAGGAATGATGGTGTAAAAATACAATTATGTATATATTTTGTAGCTGTATATGTATATATATGTATAATGTTTATGTATGTGTATATATATATATATATATATATGCATATATATAAATATATATACATATATATATATATATATATATATAATGTATATATAATGTAAATATATTATATATATATATGCATATATATATATATACATGTAAATATGTATATAATAAATATACATATATATATATATATATATATATATATATATATATATATATATAGTCACATGGGAGTCGAGCAGACGCCGTTCTGAACAAGAAATGGACCGACTGGGACTCGAACACCCACTCCCGCTCCCCCACTCCAACTCCTCCACCTCCTCCCACTCTCCCACATCCACCTTCTTTTAATACAGCAATTTATAAATTTTAGAAGTATATTGCCCAGTTACCAATATAGTATTATTTAAATTTAATTTTCAACCTTATCACTTTGTTGATACATATATTCTTAAATCGATAATATATATATATATATATATATATATATATATATATGTATATATATGTATATATATATTATAAATTTTGATAAATTTAATTTTTTCCTTGAAAATATCCAAAGATGAAAAAAATTACAAGCACATTATTATAAATCGGAATACAATTTTAATAAAGAAAATAATTATATAAATAGATGAAATAAAATGCGTCACAAAATTGGGTTTGGCTATTTTTAGCCCCGAGGAAATACGCCACCCAATGGTTTTGGCGGTAAATGAGCCACGTGTCAAGGTCATCCACCATTTTCTTTGATAAATCGATTCTGAGCTTTTAGGCCTTTCATCACATTGTTAGGTTAGGTAGTTAGGCTAATTTTTTCTCTTTCTTTTTTATCTTTCATTTTTTCTTTCATATTCTTGCTTTTCTTTGTGTGTGTTTTTTAACTATGGCGTAATATTTTGGCGGATTTTCTGGAAATGGGTAAATCGAGAGTTGGAATGAAGATCAAAAGAAAAATATTTTTTTATATTTAAACATTAATTATTATTATTTTCTACGATTTATTTATCTATAATTTTCTAAAATAGCTTTAATACTGAAGTATACCTGTCTATTGATTTCTAATATATTTATTTCTAAATTATGTATAATTTGGGTGTTGCCTTAACCCATTCAACTCCGATGACAAGATGTCTTGTCATTTGGTCAAATAAAACAAAAATATCATATAACACCAAAATGTTTGATCAAACACCAGAAAAATATGACGCCAGTCCTCGCTTCGCTGCGAGCGAAGCGAGGACTGGCGTCATATTTTTCTGGTGTTTGATCAAACATTTTGGTGTTTTATGATTTTTTGTTTTATTTGACCAAATGACAAGACATCTTGTCATCGGAGTTGAATGGGTTAATCTGTGATCTTAGACATTTGACAGTAAAAAATAAATAAATAAATAAATACAAAATAAATGAAGAGATACATAAATAAATAAACAACCAAATAAATTGCAGAATAAATAGAAACAAAGTAAAATTAAATAAAAAAAAAAAATTCGTAAAATATTGAAATGATTAAGATTTTCAGCCTGATACATTAATATCATATTCTAATAATAAACATTAGATTGCTCATTTCTAAGTTGTGTAGGGAAGGCAACAGCACGACAAATAAGTAAATGAATAACAAATAGATAAATGAATAAACAAATATTATATAAATACCTGAACGAATTAGTAGATAGATAAATTAATAATGAATAAAGGATTGAATATATGCTTGGATATATAGATAGATAAATAAATAAACAAATAAAATAAATAAACACATATGTGTAATATGGTATTATTTTAGTTGTGCACAACTAGCATTTTACCGTAAATAAAAAAAATAAAAATCCTTTTGCTAACTCGCCTTCTATTTTTTTCACTTATCTAAACCATTATCTGCTCTTAAACATTTTGGATTTTTTTTCTCAATCCTTGCAAAGAATTTAGTCTAATTTTAATAATTGAACTAGATATGATCAGCAAGAAATTAATCAATACATTTTAGGCTACACCATAAATTAACTTGAATGACTTAGAAAGATTTTCGTAATTGAATATACAGTACAACTCGATATGCGTACACAATAAATTATAGTCACCGCTGCACATTACGTAATAGATTCATTTTCTCTCTTACCTTAGATTAATTTTTTCTTTTTATTAGAGGGTAACTATAATATATTACGTCGGTATTTTGTTCTCGTTCGTTTTCTACAAAGGATTAGAAATGAAGAGCATACCGACAGATGACCTTTTGGTCCATAACTAAGTCGGACGTCGGAGGAAAATAAATGAATACAAAAAGCAAATAAATAAAATAAAGTAAAATTTTACTTTCGACCATTGTCATTGTAGGAATATAGCAGTACAAAATTAAATAGTAATTTTGTAAATTAGAATGTATGAACGAAATATGTAATTTTGTGTGCGGAAATGAAAATAAAAAAGTTGCTAAAACAGATTTCTAAGTAACGATGTCGTGTACGACGAATGGTACGCCATGTTTGTTATGGTAGATGCCGACGTCGGAGAAATGAAAGGACGATAAATTTGTCTAAACTAAACTAAAGTAACCTAACCTAACCTAACCTGTGTTTAATAAATCATTACCTGCAAATTAGATATCATCCGGCTGGTCGTCGTCGTCGTCGTCGTGAGAGACGTTGGCGGGCTTTTCAACGACTCTCTCAGCTTTTGTATGGCTATATTCCTCCAATGGTCGAAAGTAAAATTTTACCGGTTAGGTTAGGTTAGGTTAGGTTAGTTTAGTTTAGACAAAATTATCGTCCTTTCATTTCTCCGACGTCGGCATCTACCATAACAAACATGGCGTACCATTCGTAGTACACGACTTCGTTACGAAATCTGTTTTAGCAACTTTTTATTTATTTTTATTTCCGCACACAAAATTGCATATTACATTCATACATTTTAATTTACAAAATTACTATTTAATTTTGTATTGCTATATTCCTACAATGGTCGAAAGTAAAATTTTACCTAAAATAAATAAATAGTTATTGATAGATAATAAAGAAAAAAATAATACATTATTGCACATTTAATTTCATTTTAAACTTTTATTTTTGAATAACGTATTGTATACATGAATATTTACGCCTGACATTCTATTCCTAATATTGTCAAGTTAAAAAGGAAAATAAAGAAATACACATTTAAGAAAATCGAATAAAATAAGTACATAAATGAATTAGAAAGATAACGAATACGAAAAAAAAATGAGAATGAACAAATACATAAGTAGATCAAGTGAAAGAAAAACAAGTATATGAATTAATTAAAATAATAATTTAAAAAATTAGTCACAAACCACATACATGCTTAGTTTTCACTAAAGCACAAACGCATACCTATAGCCGCATAATAATGAATGGATAAACATACAAATAAATAAATAGATAAATAAAATCCATATATGAGGAGCAAATTTATAAAGGTATCAAGAGTATAATTGGTGACAAAGAGTAGTTAAAAGCAGAAGATGAAGAGCACTAGATACGCCCTGTAAATTACAAAGAGGTTATTCTTATCAATTAATCAATCAATTATTCTATTTGTTTACTTATTATACTTTAATCTTATATATTAACGGTGGATTAATCTTTTACCTATGACACCTATCTCTATTGTTCCAACTTCCGACAGACGATTTTTTTCATAACGGGAAATCTCAGTCTGAAAGTTGAATATTGAGGATTTAAATAAAAACAAAATGGCGTCCGTCAGTAGGTTTTCGCGACCTCCTGCCTCTGGTGAGACATGGAGCTCCGTAGCAGCCTGGGTCAGGCTGATGACCTCGCCCCGCAATTATTAGACTTTGTTTGCATTGCAGTAAAGAAGAAGAAGAAGAAGAAGAAAATAGGGCGCCTGAATAAAGTAACAAATAAATAAATGAAATGAAAAATTCGCAATCGTGATGGACGAGCTGGTAGATATTGAGCCACGATCGCATAAACTGTGTGAAGTGCCCCGTCTTTGGTACAACCTTGCACCCCTCCTCCTCCTCCTCCTGTTCAGTGTCACCTTAACCCATTAAACTCCGATGACAAGATGTCTTGTCATTTGGTCAAATACAACAAAAAATCATAAAACACCAAAATGTTTGATCAAACACCAGAAAAATATGACGTCAGTCCTCGCTTCGCTCGCTGACCAACAAGATGAAGGAAATGACTGAGTTAGTGCGCACAACAGGTTGCATCTTGATGGCAAATTGTCCCCGAAGTGTGTAACATTGAAAACTATGCGTTATTTCAGCATCTTAGGGCAAATAGCAGTCGTGTTGTTTTATCGCTCTGTGCCGAGTCTAGTTTATCTCAGTGTTGATATTCCCGAGAAAGTGGAGACCTTGTGGGGTGTGCGAGACTATTCACCGTGTGCACACCCACCACACCGCATCGGTGATCGTGTGCGTAGTATATTACCCTCCACATTACTATTAAACCAATAAACCTATTATCATTATACTTATTATTACTATTGTTATTATTATTATATTATTATCATATTATTATTATTACTATTATTATTATTATTATCATTACTATCATTATTATCATTATTATTATTATTATTATCATGTAAAGACCCGTAGTCCACAAGATCTGGATAATGAATTAGGAATAATACGGTCACAAATGATGAAAATAAAATATCCAGACTGGTTTTTGTCAAGAGCCCTTAGATATGACTGGGACAACAGATGCATGAAATTACCTCACAATGACTCGACAATGGCTCTGAATTACTTACTTATCCCAATAGCCTGATTTCAAAAGTAGTGAATGCCCATAGAAGAATTCAGGAGAAGAACAAGGATCGAGGAACCCAAGAACTCTGTGAAATACGCACAACAAAACTCTGCAGTATTCCTTTACGCCTACAGTAAAGATCACCATATAGATTGGGAAAAGGCTAATATAATTTAAAAATCAAATTATAGTTTTAAGTGGAAAATAGTTG
>NC_134816.1:38998829-39006329 GCF_046742065.1 Oratosquilla oratoria
ATTTACTTGCTTCTCTCAATCTACATTCTACCTCCACCTTCACTCCACCTTTTCCTGCCACATTTGCACCCAAGTATCTAAAACTATCCATTTCCTCCAGTCGCTCTCCCTTAATGCTCACTTCCAGTATACTGCCACTTTCACCCCTTGTACATCTCATCACCTTACTTTTACCCACATTTATCTTTAGCTTTCTTCTATCACATACTCTCCCAAACTCTGTCACCAACTTCCTCAGTCCCTCCTCCGATCCTGCCACAAGCATAGTGTCGTCAGCAAACAACAGCTGACTCACCTCCCACTTTTCTCCATTTTATTTAACCATCTCCAATCCCTGACCCACTACCCTTGCATTTACATCTCGCACTACCCCATCCATGTATAAGTTAAACAGCCAGGGTGACATAACGCATCCTTGACGAAGTCCCACCTTTACCTCGAACCACTCACTCTCTCCATTTCTAATCCTGACACAAGCTCTACTACTCTCATAAAAACTCTTGACAGCTCCTAGAAATTTTCCTCCTATCCCATATATCTGCATAACCTCCCACAGTGCCTTTCTGTCTACCCTATCATAAGCCTTTTCCAGATCCATAAAAGCCCAAAAAACATCCTTCCCCTTTCCTATAGCTTTCTCACATATTTGTCTTACCACAAAGATCTGATCTACACAATCTCTATCCGTCCTAGATCCACACTGCTCCTCACCAATTACTCCTTCTGTTCCTCTCCTAATCCTCTCAATCAAGATCCTCCCATAAGCCTTCCCAACTACATTTAACAAGCTAATCCCTCTGAAACTACTACATTCACACTTGTCCCCTTTTCCCTTGTAAAGTGGAACTATACAGGCACTCCTCCAGTCCTCCGGCACTGTACCCTCTCTCCAGCAAACATTAAATAACCTCACCAGCCAGTCCACCATCACTGTACCTCCTTTTTTAGACATTCTGCATGGCATCCATCCAGACCAGGTGCCTTACCTGCTTTCATCATCTTAACAACTGCCTTCACTTCATCCTTCCTTATTTCTCCTCCATTTTCCTCACTCATCACGGTCATTTTCTTAGCATTTCCCACTGCAACTATCTTTCCCTCCCTATCCTCCTTCACATTTAGCAACTCCCTAAAATATTCTGCCCATCTTCCCCTTACTGCCTTCTCTTCCATTATCATCTCTCCATCTGCACCTTTTACCTTTTCTTCTCTACTTGATTCGCCTCCTCTTCCTCTCTTAATTTCTTTCCAAAACATCTTTTTATTACTTTCAAAATTTCCTGTCATACTCTTACCCCACTTCACATCTGCTCTCCTCTTTGCCTCCTTTACCTTTTGCTTTACTTCTCTTTTCTTTTCTTTGTACCTCTCATATGACTCCCTCGTCCTATTTTGTAACCAATCTGTGAAAGCTCGCTTCTTCTCTTCTACAACCTTCTTTGTTTCCTCATCCCACCATTCACTACCCTTTCTTCTATTTCCCCCTGTCCTTCTTGTTCCACACACCATCCTTGCACACTTTATGACTCCCTCCTTGAACCATCCCCATTCCTCCTCCACACCTAGCTCTACTCTATCCTTCACTCCCTCCCACTCCTCCTTCAGCTTCTTCTTGTACTCCTTCTCCTTTTCATTTTAATTTAAAGAGTTCATTCTAAGCACCTCCCTACCTTTTGTCCCTTTCCTCCTTTTCCATCTATCCTCCACTCTCAACTTATCTTCCACCAAAAAATGATCTGATATTCCCCCACCCTCTCCCCTTAGCACATGTACATCCTTAACTCTTCCTATCATAGTCCTATTTACCACTACATAATCCATCAACGCTCTATCTACCACCCTTCCATCCACCACCGTCTCCCATGTGTACTTATACTTGACTTTCTTCCGAAACACTGTATTTGCTATCATCAACTCTCTTTGTAGACACATTTCCACCATCAACTCTCCACTACGATTCTTTCCTGGAACTCCACATTTCCCAACCACTCCATCGATTGGACCATTTCCTACCCTAGCATTAAGGTCTCCCAGTACTATTACATTGACATTTCTCCCTAACTCCTCTATGCACTCATTTAAATCTATCCAAAAGGGCTCCCTTTCAAAGGATTACAAAGGATTACAAAGGCAAAGCATGCCGACAGGAGACCTTTTGATCCATATCTAGGTCGGATGCAAAAAAAAAAAAAAAAAAAAAAAAAAAAAAAAAAAAAAAAAAAAAAAAAAAAAAAAAAAATCATATTAATAATAAATTAAAACTATAACAATGTAAATAACAATTAAAATACATAAATAAATGCATTGGTATAGTTGAATAACAAACAAACAGGTAAATAGTAAATGATAATAAATTGACATATAACTAATAATAAATGAAAATCAGACAGACAAATTATAACAAAACAAAAACAAATAATATAACATAAATTATAATAATTACAGCATCTTACTTAGGTATTTATCTAAATGATTCTTAAAGCTTCGAACTGAACTACATTGCACTACCTGTGCAGGAAGTTTATTCCATTCATTAACTACACGGTTGGCAAAGTTGTTTCTACCTACTTCCAAATTGAATCTATTTCCGGACAGTTTGAGACCATTGTTTCTTGTCTGATTCTCATTCAATGTGAAAATTTTTGTCACTTTTGATGTTGTCAATTCCCTTTAAAATCTTAAAGACCTGTATCAAGTCACCTCTGAGTCTACGCTTTTTTAGGGAAAACAGATTCATGTGCTTAAGTCGATTTTCGTATGATTTATTTTTGATATTTGGAATCAGTTTTGTGGCTCGCCGTTGTACCTTTTCCAGTCTGTCAATGTCTTTAATGAGATTCGGTGACCATACGGAAACAGCATATTCCAAATGTGGACGAACTAACGATTTATATAGCTTGTTAATGAGTGATGGACTTTTGAAATCAAAAGATCGCGCAATCAATCCCAGAATCTTATTTGCTTTCTCAGAGGCTGAAATACACTGCTTGGATGATTTGAGGTCGTTACTGATAATTACGCCGAGATCTTTTTCACTATCCACTTTTGTTAACGAATTTCCAAATAACTTGTAATCGTACTTACTGTTATTTTTACCTATGTGCATTACCTTGCATTTACTTGTGTTAAATTTCATTAGCCACTTTTCAGACCATTGCTGTAATTGATCTAAATCTTCTTGAATATCTAATTGGTTTGAGTGATCATTTGCCACTCCGCACAGTTTTGTATCATCAGCAAATTTGGAAACAGTAGATTTTAGTACATTGTCTATATCATTTATATATACTATGAATAGAAGTGGCCCAAGAACGGAACCCTGAGGAACTCCACTTGCAACATTTTTCCATCCAGAAGTTTTTCCATTTAAAACAACTCTCTGTTTTCGACCTTTCAACCAATTACTAGTCCAACCTAATAGGCTACCACTTATTCCATGCAAAGCTAATTTAGTAAGTAGTCTTTCGTGTGGGACGGTATCAAAAGCTTTTGCAAAGTCTAGATATATTAAATCTATATTGTTTCTTTTGTCATAATTCGAGATAACTGTGTTGTAGAATTCGAGTAAGTTAGTCACGCAAGAACGTTTCCGTCTGAAACCATGCTGGCTATCATTTATCAAACGGTTACTTTCTAAATGATATTCGATATCATCTCTGATGATAGTTTCCATTATTTTTCCTACGATCGAAGTCAAACTTATAGGCCTATAGTTATTTGGTTTCTTTTTGTCACTCTTCTCACTGCCAGGCCCATATGCACTTACAAAGACCCACATCTCCTTTCCCAGTTTCATCTTCATCCACATTATCCTTGAGGAAACCTCCTTCCACTCCACTACACGTTTACCTATCTCTTCACTTACTAGAATAGCCACCCCTTCCCTCTCTCACCCTCTCTTCACTCCTGATAACCTCCCACTTACACTCCCAAACTTACACTCACCCTTCCCTTTCAACTTAGTTTCACTCAAAGCCAACACATCCATCTTTCTTCTCACAAACATACTACCTATCTCTTCCCTTTTACTCTCATCTGTACCACATCCACGCACATTAAAAGACCCAAACCTTAGGGTGCTGGTCGGAAAACTCCCAGACCCTCTTATGCCTTTACTTTTTCGTTTAGGAATGTCCCCTGTGGGGCTACAATGAGAAGGATGCCTAGTCCCACTCCCCGTCCCTTTCTTCTCGCCTCTTACGATCCAAGTGGAAATACTTGGTGGCAGTATTCTTTTCCCCCACCACAGGGAATTCCCCCACAGCAGAAAATGAATACTCAGAGAAATGGTACAGGACAGCTGCAAGGGGTTGGGGGACAGCATAACGGAGGGACAGTCGTAGTATAAAAGTGTCATCATTTCTCTATGAAGAGTTTTCCTCTATCATAGACAAAATGATGTGTGGCTCTGGTCCGTAGCAGCGCCCCATATAGACCCTAAAGTATCAACTGCATTCTACTTTGCCACAATAACAAGCAGCTAATACCCCAGACGGTTAAATTGATTAATGAATACGTAAAGTAATAAATAAATGGACTAATAAACACTTTGGGGACGCAGTGCTCCTTATTCTGTACAACACCGTAGATACACAAGTGAATAAAAAAGCATTTAGCGACAGACAAAATGGATGATAGAAATAATAATAAAGAAGATCAAATTCTTCTCCTTTGCCCTTTATGTTACGTCCGCCTGAGGTAACTGGCAGGTACTGGTAATCACATAATGAATAGACAATCACATACAATGATAAATAATAATAATAATAATAATAATAATAATAATAATAATAATAATAATGATAATAATAATAATAATAATAATAATAATAATAATAATAATAATAACGATAATAATAATAATAATAATAATAATAATATTAATAATAATAATAATAATAATAATAATAATAATAATAATAATAATAAAGTATTTTCACCATCCCAGTCCCGCAAAGTGGGGAGTGAAAAACCCATGGTATTTTTTTTATTTTTTTATTTATTTATTTTTTTGCCGACGTTCGGGTCGCCTCCCCGTTTGACCAGAGCTGTCTAGAACCAACGCAAGAAACACGCATATCGAGTAATCACTAATTTTATTTTCGTAAACTTCAGCTAAATTGTTCTAGTTTGTGGCTCTTGGCTGAGGCCAGGATGGTACTTCTTCTAGATGAGAGGCTGCCTAGTTTTCTTCTTCTTCAAGTATTTTAAACCGTGATAGGTAATCAGTCTTTTAGACAGAGATTTAGGAAATATAGCTCTAGATCCATTACTAGGTAGGATGAAATACCAAATAGATAAATAAATTAATAAATAGATAAATGAAAATATATGAATAAAAAATAATAGATGAATGAAATGAAATAAATAAAAAAGTAAATAAGTAGATAGATAAGTAGATAAATAAATAGACAAAAAATTAGAAGACATTACAACTGATGGGCAATCCAGTCGTAGACATGCCGGAGTGATTTTTTATTTTATTTTGTTTTTTCCTTTATTTCTTCTTTTTTTTGGGGGGAGGGGAGGAAGGGGGGAACCGCACCATCTTTCACCGACATGCCTTTGTTCTTGTGATTTAACATTCTTAGGACAAATCACGCCATGTTACATTAGAACCCACACGCAATGCCCTGTTCAGAGTTCTTTGTTTTCCAAATCTTCCCTTGGCTGCTAACTTTGAAATTCAGTACAATAAAAAAAAATTATTTACTACATATGAATATAGATAGACGAGCAATTAATAATAGTATTTGTATCAAAATGTGTACAAACGTCATGACGTCATATCCGGTCTGCAGCTTTGTGGCGACGTCATGTCGTTTCGCAAGACGTCGATGCTCGCTCGATGAAGGATTTTATTACTTGAATGAAAAAGATTGAGGAAGAATCTTTAAAATGGCGACGAATAAAATTGAATGAACGATAAATAGGAAGTTAAGAGAAGAGAGGAGGAGAGATGGAGAGAGAGGAAGATGGAGGCGAGAGAAGAGGGGAGGAGGAGAAGGAGGAGGAGGGAAGGGTAGTAGGCAAACTCATGTGAGTTGTGGACATATATTTATATCTGCAAAACCGCCGACACGAACCGCCTCTCAGGCAAACGCCACGTCCTAAACCGACCACTAATCCTCATCCTTGCGTTCTGACACGACATCACACAACGTTATAAGGAATCGAATGCAGAGACGTGAGACCGAGGCACGCGATCACAGACCGTGTACTGGACTGTGAAAACAGTCCGCGATCGATCACCAGAATGAGGACTGAGAGTTTGGTCGTCTCAGATAAGATCAAATGTTTGCTTAACTCAAGTAGACGACACTCGTACAATCTTGTCCTTTGCCATATCATGGATGTCAAGGTAGATAATTAATGATGTTAGGCAAATTGATCCTAACCTAACCTAACCCAAACTAACCTAACCTAACCTAATCTAACTCAATCTAACTTAAACTAATCTAACCTAATCAAACCTAACCTAATCCAACCTTGTCTAACCTAACCCAACCTAACCTAACCTAATTTATCTTAACCTAACCTAACCTGACCTACCCTAACCTAAGCAAATGCCTCAGAGACCTAGAAACGAGAGGACAGGAAGACAATAGGAGAAAACCATACGACATCGTAAGACATCGTAATTATGACATACAACTTCGTAAGACAATATTGCAACTATGACATACGAGATCGAAAGACAATATCGTAACTATGATATACACCATCGTAAGACAACATCTCAGTCATGACATACGATATCGTAAGACACTACCATAACAATGTATACATCGCAGGACAACATAACCATGACATATAGTTTGTTAAGAGAACATCGTAGACATGACATACGACATCGTGAGACAACATCGTAACTATGACATACGGCAGAGTAGGACAACATCTCACCCATGACATACGACATCATAAGACATTTCAACCATGACATACGACATCGTAAGACAATATCGTAACAACGTTATACAACATCGCGAGGCAACATCGTAACTATGACATACGGCAGAGTAGGACAACATCGCAGCCATGACATGAGACATTGTAAGACAGTTCAACCATGACATACGACATCATAAGTCATTTCAACCATGACATACGACATCGTAAGACAATATCGTAACAACGTTATACAACATCGCGTGACAACATCGTAACTATGACATACGGCAGAGTAGGACAACATCACAGCCATGACATGAGACATTGTAAGACAGTTCAACCATGACATACGACATCATAAGACATTTCAACCATGACATACGACATCGTAAGACAATATCGTATCAACGAACATCGTAGGGCAACATCATAACCATGACATACGGCAGAGTAGGACAACATCACAGCCATGACATGAGGCATTGTAAGACAGTTCAACCATGACATACGACATCGGAAGACAATATCGTAACAACGTATACAACATCGTGAGACAACATCGTAACAATGACATGTGGCAGAGTAGGACAACATCGCAGCCATGGC
>NC_134816.1:39011329-39013829 GCF_046742065.1 Oratosquilla oratoria
TATGTAGTTTGTGCAACGCGGGATCAAGACCTCTTCACTCATGTCGGATCCTCCCATCCGAAGAGCGTCTTCTCCTGCAGTAAGGATGAAGATGTTTCTTCCCAAACCGATCTTCACCGCCGAAAGCGTCTCTGTGGCGCCAACGCCGGGGTAGTTACTCTTCTTCCCGAAACTCCCGGACCTTGGGACCTCACGCTCGCCTCCCCCCCCCCCTGCAGACGCTTCCGCCCTCGCTCATGAGGAAGAGGGTAGGGGAGACGCTCCCAGTGCCTTCATCATACGCTGCTGTTGTAACTTCCTTCCGTGGGCCGACCGTGGGCGAATGGCAAGACGTCTCAAATCGACCCACACACGGGTCCCTCAAGATTCCCGGCCATCATCAAACCCACTGACGACCCCGTCCGCGAATGGCTGGTTAGCTGCCTTACTGAGAAGCAACAAAGAATGCTGCCTGCGCACATCAACGATGGCAGCCGACCGGCAACTACCATTAAAGATTCTAACAAGAACCCCCAAGACTATCGTCGTTGGAGTAATAAAAGGAGTACCTCTCGATGACAACGATGAGCAACTCCTTAACTCGACACGGAGGCTCAGGATCTTCCTGTCGACTCGCTCAGACGACTCAAGTCCCGTGACGGGGCTCTGACTGGACCACTACGCGTGGCCTTCCTCTTTGCCTCTCCCCCCTCCCCTCCTCCATGGTTGAACTGAACTACGTCCTCCATCAACTGTCAGATGCGCTCGACGTGGGAAGAGTCACCTCACACAGGAATGTCAGGAAAGGCAACTTTTCTGCGTAAACTGCTGTGGAAACCACTATGCCGCATACCCTAACTGCCCCGAGTTCGCCATCAGGAAGACTGTTCACGAACTCAAAGTCCAGCAGTACGTCACATTTCCCGAAGCCCTAGCCGTCGCCAAGGAACGATGGAGCACCAAGCTCAAGGGGGGAACGGACCCGGGATAGGGACTATGAGACTGCACCAAAGAGCCATAGAACTGGCTCATCCTCGACGACCCTATGTCCTCACCATCCACCTCTCCCCTACACTCCATCTTCCCCCAGTGCAGGACCAACTGAACCCAAATAAAGCTGACCGGAATAAGTTCCGGGCCTTCCTGGTCGAATTAAACTGCCGTCATGACCCCCGACTACTTAAAGGATGAGCTGGAGGAATCCTTCATCGCCATGAAGGCATCCAAAGCGGATCATCGCCAAGGACAAACTGGGTTTCTGGAAGAGCAGTGGGGAAAACAACCTCGACCTGACTGACACGCCAGGTTGGATTCAGGAAAGGGACGAGTGTCACGGATCACGTCGTGCGGCTCTCTGAGCACATCCGAAGGGCCCAGATACAGAGAAGAATACTTCGTACATGCTTCTTCGACATCGCCAAGGCTTTTAACACAGTCTGGCACGCCAAGCTCCTGTGGAAGTTGAAGTCTCTCGGGGTCTCCCCGGCAATGTACAAATTCGTCCGCTCCTTCCCCTCTGCCCGTTCCATCTTGGTAAAGAGGGAGGGTGACCTTAGTGGTAAAGAGCCCGTTGGGATGGGGGTCTCCAAAGGCTCGGTCGCGGCTCCCCTCCTCTTCACGCTACTCCTTGCAGATGTGGGGAAAGGTGTGGGAGGGGAGACATAGCTCTCTGGAGGAAGTCTGGGCATCGGCGGCCCAAGAGTGATTCGGCCCAGCACAGGGCGGAGCTTCGTCGCTTCCAGAGTCAGGTCGACCTGGTTGTAAGCTATCTCACAAACCTTGGATTCTCGCTCTCTTCAGCCAAGACGATGTACATACCAGTACACCAAATAAGCTATAACAGTGACTTATATCCGGACTGGAACCATATAAACGTATGTGGAACTCCTGTAAATCCAGCAAAGTCATTCCGGTACCTGAGGGTTGTCTTTCAGCGGGACGGCAGATGGCCCATGCATATGTACATCAGGTCACGCTCAACGGGCCCTCAACCTCCTCAGAGCGATTCACCAAGAACGCTGGGGCCAGCACCGGAAACCTCTGGTCCCCATCGTACAGAGTCTAGTGCGTTCAAGGATCCTTTTCGATGCCCCCGTCCTGTACATCCTGCCAAGGGATGCAGGATGGCAGGCATAGAATGCCGGGAATTACAAGTGGGACTCGGCCTACCTCGGTCGGTCATAAGAACATAAGAATAAAGGAGACTGCAAGAGACCATAAGGCCTACACTAGGCGGCTCCGTATTCCATCATCACCTGTCATCCCCATCCATAAAGTTGTCTAATCGTTTCTTAAAACAACTGATAGTTTCAGCGTTTACTACATGGTTACTAAGTTTATTCCATTCGTCGACCACCCTATTAGTAAACCAATTCAAGATCAGGTGTACAGGGAAGCTGACATGTCGCCGCTCTGGTGCCGCTTTAAGAGGGACCCCCGCCGGTGCCTCTTCGGCTCTGCCGGAGCACCAAACTCTACAGACGCTTCTCTCCTCGGGGGGGGCGAGGGGCGCGACGGCCGC
>NC_134816.1:39018829-39031329 GCF_046742065.1 Oratosquilla oratoria
GTTCGGGGATTCATGGTCGGGTCGCCATTTCAACAGCAGTTCGGGGATTCATGGTCGGGTCGCCATTTCAACAGCAGTTCGGGGATTCATGGTCAGGTCGCCATTTCAACAGCAGTTCGGGGATTCATGGTCGGGTCGCCATTTCACGCCATTTCAACAGCAGTTCGGGGATTCATGGTCGGGTCGCCATTTCAACAGCAGTTCGGGGATTCATGGTCAGGTCGCCATTTCCACTGCAGTTCGGGAATTCATGGCTTTGCCTTCGTGACTTATCATGTGCTGAGACGAAGAGATGGTCCTCCCTTCTCCCTCCTCCTCTTCCTCTTTCTCCTCCACCTCTTCCTCTTCCACCACCATTATCACCACCAATACCACCACCACCACCACCACCGTCACTGTCACAGTCGTGTTTACATGTCCAAGTGAGCGTGACTCGTGTGACGTGTCAGGAACGCTGCTCTCTTTCTCTTTCTCTCTCTCTCTCTCTCTCTCTCTCTCTGGGCAGGTAAAGGGAGTCAAGGTATTGTCCGTCGGGACAGAAAGACGTCGGATCTCTTGCAAGGCGGACGACCCAATCGGCAGCCGTTGGTTGGCGCGCACCACTCTTGCTATTCGAGGATCCACGAATTACCGCGTCATTGTCGTCGTCGTCGTCTTGGCACGACTAGAGCATGGATGCTAACCATCCTAGAACAAGTTTAAATCTACTTTCTAGAAAAGCGTTCTTCGAGTCCCAAAGTCATATTTTTTGTTAGTTGTGTGTGAAGACTGGAGGATTAGAATATGAATTCGCCCGCCGTGCCAAAAATGGAATTCAAAACTGAATATTGAAAACTCTTGCCTTGTTGCCATAAAATTCCACCTCCCACTATTTTCTTTTTTCTTTTCTTTTCTTAAAACCAATCATCGTAATCGCCCTAGACTACCCTTCCCACCCCCCTTCTTCCTGAACAAAATAACTGACCACTCTCCTCCCCCCCCACCCACCCACCCTCACCCACCCCTTGAGCTTCTCTGCCCCGCTGGGCGGCAGGTCGTGGAGAACTATGGGAGACGACAGCGGAAGCAGTGTCAAGTTCCAAAGCGCAGTCAAGCGAGTTATTAGCCATAAAGCAACAACAAGGGCCTTCTTCGGGAAAAAAGGTGAGTCAGTATAATTTGTGACTGGATGAAATTATTTCCTTGTCTGTTTCAAACTTGGTGCGCACACGACTTTTCGTACTGTATCGAATGCAGGCCACTTGCGGTATATTATTTAGAGCATTACTTTCGATTGTGAATACAATTTCAGGGACCTAATTGTCATGTTAGATGAGAATAAAAATATTATTCGATTTTTAATGCATTAAATATTTGTTGTTCTTGATGAACTTTTAACCCTCTCGAATGCCAATTATTTTCCTTAAGGTTTGAAGTTTCCTACATTTTAAGAATTTTTATTGTAGTGTCAGACAAAATGAAATTTTTCGATGCCTGGCTAACTTATAGAAATATTGCTAATACTGCCACATTACGTTCAAGTCATGTCATCGTCAGTTCAGGGTCCTTTCATCTCGTACCGAATTCAAATTACTCTCTTTACACGATATGTATAGAGAATATATGATTGTTCTCTACATTTTACGGGCCTTTCGTGAGACTAAGTAAATCTAATATTCCGAGTGTGAATAATTCCATGAAATAATATTTTATATTGTCATTTTTCGTGTGAGCAAGTCTGTCTGCTGTCCAGACATGGATAATAAAGTTGATGGGACATCGTGTCATCTAGTGTCGACTTTTTTTCAAATACTATCGTCCTACACGATCTGATCATTTCGTATGTCTCGGCTGATCAGAGTATGACAATTTTCAAATATTTCACGGGAATTGTAGTTTTCTTTCGTGACTAAATTTTGAGTCTAAATCGCTTTCGGAAGTCGGACTATGGAGGACCCTACGACATCAAAAGTAATGTGATTTCCACGGGGTAAGTGGATGATGGTGGTGCGAAGGAGAGAAGAGAATGGCGATATGACGTCATGTCGCTTTCACCCCAGACAATTTCAAAATGTTCCAATCCCCGCTCTTAGAGATGGCATTAGTGTGCACCTTTCTCATCTTACTAGTTAAAATCCCTCAATTCTATAGAATTCACAGTAATTAATGTTACCTGCATCATTATTACAAGCACACTGGGCAAAGGTGACGACGACTTATATCGCAACTACTTTCTTATTGGCACATATTCCTCACTCCTAGTTATCTATACTCCATCTAATCCCACTGGCTGGCCATATACGCAAGGAAGCATCTATTAGCTTAGAAAATAATAACGGCCATGATTCGTGACTATTACATTCGTAATTTGCGTCGATTCTCTAACGAAGACCCAAAACTATTTTCGGGAAGTAATGATCAAGAGTATAGAAGAAAACGTGGTCCTTCAAGAAGTACGAGAGAAAACGTAATAACAAGCACGACATCTGTGACTTTAATTAACTTTTACATGAAAATACACCGTTTTGCGTTAATTGATGAATATTATCAATTTTACTTGATGACAATGTTGCCTATAAATCCTGCAATTTTATTCCTTAGTTAATACAACCACTGTGTATGAAAATTCTCTTGCAGATCTTAATTTCTTAGGAAACGCACAACTCGTTCATGACGACAGTAATAACGAATCCGATTTGTCATGTTATTTGTTGAAAAGTGACTAATTCACGGATATAAAGAAATGAAAAAGAGACACAATTTAGTTTCTCTGTGCGTTATTAATGAGTGTAAACAAATTCACAAGATATTTGTGAAAATTACGACGATATCATGCAGGCAGCGTCTGATAGCAGTCTGACCCTTGTTTTCAAAGGGTACGTGGATGTACCCACAGGCACACGAACACGCACATGCATACACGCATATGCACACACACGCACGCACACACAAACAAACATACACACACACACATGGATTAAGTGATGACGAAAAATACAATTGAAACCCTAAAGCGTCAGTGGTATGGTCCCCACACAGAATGAAGGACATAAACAAGACTGAGAGAATACAAAAGGCAACAACAAAACTGGCTAAAAGACTAAAAACTCTGGGTCTACCAACGTTGAGAGATCGAAGAGAAAGAGGTGACATGGTTAGTGTTCAGGTTAAATGGGGATAGTTTGCATTGACAGAAGTAAATTAAGAAAGACCAGATATCGAAAGGATGTGTATAAATATATGGAACAGCTCAATTGGAAGGTGATATAGCCCAAACTCAAACAATACATGAGTTCAAATCTAAATATGATAATATCAAAGATATAGATTAAGATGGAACTATACATGAATTTGAGTCTAGGTATGCTAGAAAACTAGAGAACAGAAGACGGGACCCAACGAGTGTTGCTCTTTTCCTGTATACTACAATTAGGTAAATACAATTAGGTAGGCAAATACACACACATACCCACACACATACATACACACATAACACATACACACGTATTATTGATATTGTATGAGATATATTCGGATTTCTGATGAACAAAAAAGGTATTTTCCACTAAATGGATGAAAAAATAACGAGGAAAATCATGATAACCCCTCATCCACCCTAGACTGAAATATGCAGCAGGGGAATGGTCCCCCACACAGAGTGAAAAAAGAAATAAGAATAAGCGAGGAAGATGTTAATAAACACACACACACAAACACACACACACACACACACACACACACACTGAGCACTTTTCCGGGAGGGAAGTAGCTGTCGATTACGAGTCCAACACGTGAACAAAGACCATGGTGAATCACACACACACACACATACATGTACACACAATCACACACACACACATATACACAGAATCATACACATATACACAATCATACACATACACACAATCATACACACACATGTACACAATCTTACACACACTCACGTACTTACAATCATACACGCACACATGCATACACACATACAATCATACACACACAAACATACACGTACACAGTCATACACACACACATACATAAAATCATACACACATTCACGTACAATCATACACATTCAAATGTACACACAATCATACACACACACGTACACACAATCAAACACACACTCACGTACACAGAATCATACACCCGTATACATAATCATACACACACACAAAAGTACACACAATCAAACACAGACACCCGTACACTGAATCATACTCACACCCGTATACATAATCATACACACACACCTGTACACACAATCATATACAGTACATACACATGTACACACGTACACACATTCATATATACGTACACACATATATATATACAAGCACACACAATCATACACACATACATAAAATCATGCACACACAATCGTACACACGTACACACAATCATACACACGCACACACAATCATACACATACACACGTACACACAATAATACACTTACACAATCCCACACACATATACAGTCAATCATACACACACCCGTATACATAATCATACACATACCTGTACACACAATCATATACAGTACATACACATGTACACACGTACACACATTTATATACACGTACACACATATATATACAAGCGCACACAATCATATACACGTACATAAAATCATGCACACACAATCGTACACACGTACACATAATTATACACACGCACACATAATCATACACATACACACACACGTACACACAATAATACACTTAAACAATCCTACACACACATACAGTCATATATATACACAATCATACACGCACACGTACACACCATCATACGCACAGACGTACATACAATCGTACGTACGCATGTACACACAATCATACACACACATATGCACGTAGTCATACATACACACACGCAACCATACACACATGTGCAAACATACATACAAACACGTACATACAGTCATACACACGTACACACAATCATACACACGTACACAAAATTATACACACAAACGCGTACACACAATAATACACACGTACACACATTCATATGCACACAATCATACACGCACACGTAGACCCAACCATACACACATGGACACTCAATCGTACACACACACTCAAGTACACACAGTTATACATACACTCACATACACACACGCACACGTACACATAATCATTCACACACACACGTACACACAATCATACACACACACAAACGTACACACAATCATACACATACACGTACATACAATCATACAAACACACATACAAAATCATTCACACACACGTACACACAATCATACACACACGCATGTACATAGAATCATACACACACACGTACATACAATCATGCACACACACAATCACACACAATCATACACACACACACACACACACACACACACACACACACACACACACGTACATGCAATCGTACACACACACACGTGCATACAATCATACACACACGTACATACAATCACACACACACACACACAAGTACATAGAATTATACACACACGTAAATACAATCATACACACACGTATATACAATCATATACACACACACGTACATACAATCATAAACACACACACGTACATATAATCATACACGCACACACGTACATGCAATCATACACACGTACATACAATCATACACACACACAAACGTACACACAATCAAACACATGCCACGCACACACAATCATAGAAACTCACGTACAAAATCATACACACGCGCACGTACATAGAATCATACACACACACGTACATACAATCACGCATACACACGTGCACACAATCATACACACACGTACATACAATCATACACACACGTACATACAATCATACACATACGTACATACAATCATACACACACGTACATACAATCATACACACACGTACATACAATCATACACACACGTACATACAATCATACACACACGTACATACAATCATACACACGCGTACATACAATCATACACTCACGTACATACAATCATACACACACGTACATACAATCATACACACACGTATATACAATCATACACACACGTACATACAATCATACACACACGTACATACAATCATGCACACGTACATACAATCATACACACAAGTACATACAATCATACACACACGTACATACAATCATACACACACGTACAATCATACACACACGTACATACAATCATACACACACGTACATACAAGCATACACACATGTATATACAATACACACACGTACATACAATCATATACACACGTACATACAATCATACACACACGTACATAAAATCATATACACACGTACATACAATCATACACGTACATACAATCATACACACACGTACATACAATCATACACACACGTACATACAATCATACACACACGTGCATACAATCATACACACACGTATATACAATCATACACACACGTACATACAATCATACACACACATACATACAATCATACACACACGTACATACAATCATACACACATGTACATACAATCATACACACACGTACATACAATCATATACACACGTACATACAATCATACACACACGTACATGCAATCATATACACGTACATACAATTATACACAAACGTACATACAATCATACACACACGTACATACAATCATACACACACGTACATACAATCATACACACACGTACATACAATCATACACACACGTACATACAATCATACACACACGTACATACAATCATACACACACGTACATACAATCATACACACACGTACATACAATCATACACACACATACATACAATCATACACACACGTACATACAATCATACACACACGTACATACAATCATACACACACGTACATACAATCATATACACACGTACAATCATACAAACACGTATATACAGTCATAAAAACACGTACATTCAATCATACACACACGTACATACGATCATACACACACGTACATACAATCATACACACACGTACATACAATCATACACACACGTACATACAATCATGCACACACGTACATACAATCATACACACACTTACAATCATACACACACGTACATACAATCATACACACACGTACATACAATCATACGCACACGTACATACAATCATACACACGCGTACATACAAACATGTACACATAATCATATACACACGTACATACAATCATACACACACACATGTACACATAATATATCTTGTACGAAGCACATTTAACCATGAATCTATATCACTATTCACCTGCACTCACAATCCGCCATGATCACACCCTTGCGTGTATGCTGACGGCTTGGGTGACACTGTCGCCTTGATCAAAAGAAAATCTTCGTGTTATGGACGACTTGTCAACTCGAGTCGATTTATTTTTTTTTCTTTTTTGAAGGAAAAATATATTTATCTTATTTCTTATCAATTATTTGGGTTAGATTATTTCAATTGGACGAGAAATAATTTGTGATGTGTATTAAAAAGGATTTCTTTAGATTTGTCAGAGGGAAAAAATGTCGACATTTTGATTATGGTCGGTCATTCGGTCGGGATGGATTGTTTGCAGTTGATGAGAAATAGATTGGGTTTGTGAATTAAAGAAAGGTTTTCTCTAGATCTGTTGATCAAGCTGAATTATTTGAAGTGGATGAAGACTAGCTATTATGTGCAACTAAAGGGATATCTACTGGAGGGAAATTGTCGATATTTTGCTACTCGATTTCCAAACGATGTTGAATCTAAATATTGTAGTAAAAATTATTGAGCGTATTTTGTTTATTATAAATCACAGGAAATATATCGACATTTTTCTTATCAGTGTATTATTTTTCTGGATTTATGAAATACACAACAAATACTCGTGTGAAGTCGGTTGTGTTTGCATCAAAGAATGTCACGGTTGGAAAGAAAAAGGGAAACTCTGGTTTGGCAACAGTCGTGGCGAGCCGAATCGAAACTGTCGACATGCTTAAATCTAAAATTGCAAGATGATTTCCCCCGCCCCTTTGATGCACATATTTGATATTTAGAACATCATTATATAATTTATTCTGGTTAACACTATCTTAACTTCTGAGAGGCAGTTATTCATTTATTTATATATTTATTCATTCACTCGTTCATCTATTTTAGCAGACATTTCCATTTTCGGACTGGACTAAAACAACAGACTAACGACTATATCGCCTCAACGAAAATATAAATTCAAATATATTGATATTAAAACATTCTAAATGAATTATATTCAGAATTTTCTAACATTTTTTTCTTTCTCGATATGTTGATCAAATCGACTGGGATATTAAGAAAATATGATTTCTAGTAGATTATGTATATTGGAAAATCTATAAAACCGTCTACCTTGCCGAGTAAGAGAAGACAGGACAAGAAAAAACAAGACAAAATAAGACAAGAGAAAATAAGCCAAGACAAGAAATGTCAAGGCAATGGAAGACAAGTCAAGAAGATCAAGACAAAACAAAATATGACCAAGACAAGACAAAACAAGCAGAGACAAGACAAAAAAGACGAGAAAGACAAGAGAAATGGGCGAAATATGACAAAACAAAACAAGATATCACAATGCTGTCAAAATGCATGACAAAAATGTACTAATGATGATGGCAATATTAGCAATAATAAAAAATATAATAATAATAATAGTAATATAAACAATAATAGTAGTATTAACAATAATAGTTATATTAAAATAATAGTAACAATAAAATTTATAACGACAATTATAACAACAACAATAATAATACATATACCATGGGCTTTTTCCCCCTTACAAGGGGGGTAGCCAAAGTCAAGGTCATAAATCCACTCCCACCCATTTCATCCCCACATACTCCACTCCCATCCACTCCCTTCCCTTTCTTAGCTCCTCCTGGATGCCGGGTCATCCCTGCATCTCGCCCACTGCCGTGGGTCAGAAGCAATGCAGCAAGATACAGTACTTCCACAGAAAGGCCGCTTCATTAAATCGGCGACCCCCCTCTCCGTCCCCTCATACAGAAAAAAGAGATGGGGAGAAATCCCTTCGGGCTGCGTCAAAATATCATTCACACATACTCCCTCACCCCCTTCCCCCACCCACTCCCCCTCATGCATCATAACATCATCCATACCCAACCATCCTCTATTCACCCCTATCTTCCGTCCTCTCCCGTCCTTCCTCAACAGACATTCTCCTCTTTCCCAAAGCCCCTTTTACCCCCATCCATCCATCTCATCCTAGGACACCCCTTCATGTTCACTCCTTCCACTTCTGCCTTCCACACCATTTACTAATCTTTTTTCACTTATTCTTTCCATGTGTCCAAACTATCCCAATAGTCAATAATCCCAATAATAATAATAATAACAATAACACTAATCTTAACAACAACAACAATAATAATAATAATAATAATAATAATAATAATGATAATAACAATAATGATAATAATAATAATAATAATAATAATAATAATAATAATAATAAACAAAATAATAATGATAATAAAAAATACCTGCTCAGTATCTTTAGAACTCAATTTACTGAATTATCTTAAAAAAAAAAAAAAAAAAAAGTGCGCAAGGGGGTGACATAACACATTGAACAATTACAATGCACTAATAAATTTGATACAATAGATAATAAATTCGTTTAACAGCGAAAAAATTAGTATTATTTTTGTATTGTGTATGAGGCGTTACTTGTTTACACACACAGAATCATATATATATATATATATATATATATATATATACAGTGTTTCGGAAGAAAGTCAAGCATAAGTACACATGGGAGAGGGTGGTGGAGGAAAGGGTGGTAGATAGAGCGCTAATGGATTATGTAGTGGTAAATAGGATTATGATAGGAAGAGTTAAGGATGTACATGTGCTAAGGGGAGAGGGTGGGGGAATATCAGATCATTTTTTGGTGGAAGGTAAGCTGAGAGTGGAGGATAGATGGAGAAGGAGGAAAGGGACAAAAGGTAGGGAGGTTCTTAGAGTGAACTCCTTGAATGAAAAAGAAAAGGAGAAGGAGTACGAAAAGAAGCTGAAGGAGGAGTGGGAGGGAGTAAAGGATAGAGCAGAGATGGGTGTGGAGGAGGAATGGGGATGGTTCAAGGAGGGAGTCTTAAAGTGTGCAAGGATGGTGTGTGGAACAAGAAGGACAGGGGGAAATAGAAGAAAGGGTAGTGAATGGTGGGATGAGGAAACAAAGAAGGCTGTAGAAGAGAAGAAGCGAGCATTCACAGATTGGTTACAAAAGAGGACAGGGGAGTCATATGAGACGTACAAAGAAAAGAAAAGAGAAGTAAAGCAAAAGGTAAAGGAGGCAAAGAGGAGAGCAGATGTGAAATGGGGTAGGAGTATGACAGAAAATTTTGAAAGTAACAAAAAGATGTTTTGGAAAGAAATTAAGAGAGGAAGAGGAGGCGAATCAAGTAGGGAAGAAAAGGTAAAAGGTACAGATGGAGAGTTGATAATGGAAGAGATGGCAGTGAGGGGAAGATGGGCAGAATATTTTAGGGAGTTGCTGAATGTGAAGGAGGATAGGGAAGGAAAGATAGCTGCAGTGGGAAAATTCGAAGAAAATGAGAGTGATGAGTGAGGAGAATGGAGGAGAAATAAGGAAGGATGAGGTGAAGGCAGCTGTAAAGATGATGAAAGCAGGTAAGGCACCTGGTCTGGATGGATGTCATGCAGAATGTCTGAAAAAGGGAGGTGCAGTGATGGTGGACTGGTTGGTGAGGTTATTTAATGTTTGCTGGAGAGAGGGTAGAGTACCGGAGGACTGGAGTAGTGCCTGTATAGTTCCTCTTTACAAGGGAAAAGGGGACAAGTGTGAATGTAGTAGTTTCAGAGGGATTAGCCTGTTGAGTGTAGTAGGGAAGGCTTATGGGAGGATCTTAATTGAGAGGATTAGGAGAGGAACAGAGGGAGTAATTGGTGAGGAACAGTGTGGATTTAGGACGGGTAGAGGTTGTGTAGATCAGATCTTTGTGGTAAGACAGATATGTGAGAAAGCTATAGGAAAGGGGAAGGATGTTTTTTGGGCTTTCATGGATCTGGAAAAGGCTTATGATAGGGTAGACAGAAAGGCACTGTGGGAGGTTATGCAGATTTATGGGATAGGAGGAAAGCTTTTGGGAGCTGTCAAGAGTTTTTATGAGAGTAGTAGAGCATGTGTTAGGATTAGAAATGGAGAGAGTGAGTGGTTTGAAGTAAAGGTGGGACTTCGTCAAGGATGCGTTATGTCGCCCTGGCTGTTCAACTTATACATGGATGGGGTGGTGCGAGAGGTGAATGCTAGGGTAGTGAGTCAGGGATTGGAGATGGTTAAAGAAAATGGAGAAAAGTGGGAGGTGAGCCAGCTGTTGTTTGCGGACGACACTGCGCTTGTGGCAGGGTCAGAGGAGGGATTGAGGAAGCTGGTGGCAGAGTTTGGGAGAGTATGAGATAGAAGAAAGCTAAAGATAAATGTGGGTAAAAGTAAGGTGATGAGATGTACAAGGGGTGAAAGTGGCAGTAGACTGGAAGTGAACATTAAGGGAGAGCGACTGGAGGAAGTGGATAGTTTTAGATACTTGGGTGCAAGTGTAGCAGGAAAAGGTGGAGTGAAGGTGGAGGTAGAATGTAGATTGAGAGAAGCGAGTAAATGCCTTGGTGGATTAAAGAGTGTAATGAGGAATAGACATTTGGGAATGGATGCGAAGAGGAGACTGTATGAAGGAGTGATTGTGCCAACAGCACTGTATGGGGCAGAAACGTGGAACATAAGAGAAGAAGAGAGAAGGAGTTTGAATGTGTTTGAGATGAGGTGTCTGAGAAGTATGGTGGGGGTTACTAGGCTGGATAGAGTGAGAAATGAGGAGGTGAGGAGGAGAACAGGGGTGAAAAAGGATTTGGGAGATAGGGTTGATGAAAGAATATTAGGATGGTTTGGACACATGGAAAGAATGAGTGAAGAAAGACTAGTAAAAGAGGTATGGAAAGCAGATGTGGAGGGAGTGAACATGAGGGGACGTCCTAGGATGAGGTGGATGGATGGGGTGAAGGGGGCTTTGGGGAAGAGGGGAATGTCTGTTGAGGAAGGAAGGGAGAGGACGGAAGACAGAGGTGAGTGGAGAATGGTTGTATATGGATGATGTTGTGACTGCATGAGGAGGAATGGGCGGGAAGTGGGGGGTGGGGTAGTATGTGTGAGTAAATTTTGACGCAGCCCGAAGGGATTTCTCCCCGTCCTCGCCTTATATGCAAAGGGGGACGGAGAGGGGGGGTCGCCGATTAAATGAAGCGGCCTCGCTGTGGATGTACTGTGTCTTGCGACACTGCTTCTGACCCAGGGCGGTGGGCAGGGTGCAGGGATGACCCGTCATCCAGGAGGTGCTCAGATGAGAGGAAGGGTGGGAGGGGTGTGGAGTGTATTTAGGGATGAAATGTGTGGGAGTGTTTTTATGCCTTTCCCTTTTTGGCTACCTCCCTTGGAAGGGGGAAAAAGCCTTGGTATATGTATGTATATATATATATATATATATATATATATATATATATATATATATA
>NC_134816.1:39038829-39053829 GCF_046742065.1 Oratosquilla oratoria
ATGAAAAAAATATGAAATCTTAAGACACTCTTCTGATTAAAAAAATAATAATAAAAAAACAAAGAATAAATGACGGGACAAAGAGAGAAAAAAAAGACATAAACACGAAAGACTTGAAAAATAAATCAATAAAGATAAACAAATAAAAATGCGAATACATACAAAGACAAATGAGCCAAGAAAAAAAAAGATGTAAATAATAAATAATAAAACACAAATGAAAAGAAAACGAAGAAGCAAAATTATGTAGGAATTATACCGATATCTATAATGCAAATGATATTATTAATAACGTGAAAGCTAACAAATAACAGAAAGCGTAGGAAGAGAGAGAGGAATAGAGAGAGAGAGAGAGAGAGAGAGAGAGAGAGAGAGAGAGAGAGAGAGAGAGAGAGAGAGAGAGAGAGAGAGAGAGAGAGAGAGAGAGAGAGAGGAAGAGAGAAAGAGAGAGAGAGAGAACGAGACCAAAGGAGAAAAAAAGAGGAGGGAAAAATAAAGAAAAAAGAGAGAAAAAGAGTATTAGAGAGGGGAGCGCCTGGCAAATGCGTGCCCCCATGTAAAAGACCTGTCTGGACTCCCCCCCCCCCTCAGATCATCATTCTCTTGAGTTAACCAGAATGAAATATGTAAAGTGTGTCATTGGCTTCAAGGAAGGATGAGGAGGAGGAGGAGGTGGAGGAGGAGGTGGTGGAGGAAGAGGGGGAGGGAGAGAAAAAGGAAAAGGAGGTGGAGGAGGAAGTGGGGGAGGGAGAGAAGGAGGAGGAAGTAGTGGAGGAAGAAGAGATGGAGGAGGAAGAGGAAGTCGAGGAAAAGGAAGAGGAGGAGAAGGACGAAGTGGAGGGAGAGGAGGAGGAGATGGAGGGAGAGTAGGAGGAAGAGAAGGAGAGGAAGAAGGAGGGGAGAAACAGAAGGAGATGGAGTGAGAGGAGGAGGAGGACAGGGAAGAGAGGAGGGAGAAGGTGGAGGAGGAGGAGGAAAAGGAGGAGGAGGAGGAGAAGGAAAAGGAGAAGGGGGAGGAGAAGGAGTAAGAGGGGAGGAGGACGAATAGGAAGAAGAGGGGGAGGAAGGCGAGGAGGAAAAGGGGGAGGAAGGCGAGGAGGAAGAGGGGGAGGAGGAGAAGGAGGAGGAAGCGGAGGAGAGTGCCTGAAGGCGTGCAAGGGTCCGCCATCGACCAGGGAGGGGGTCCTTTGTGTTGGACGAAAGTGCTCTACCGCCGACGACACCTTCCCCTGACGACCAAAGGCCAAGGTTGTAGTGATTCATCTATTCATCTCTTTATTCATCTATTTCTAAATCTATTTATCTATCTATTTATTCACTTGCGACAAGTGGAAGGATAGTATCTGTATTTAATGAAAAATAAATGTGTGTGCATGTGTGTGTGTGTGTGTGTGTGTGTGTGTGTGTGTGTGTGAGAGAGAGAGAGAGAGAGAGAGAGAGAGAGAGAGAGAGAGAGAGAGAGAGAGAGAGAGAGAGAGAGAGAGAGAGAGAGAGAGAGAGAGAGAGAGAGAGAGAGAGAGAGTCTCTTTCTTGGTCTCGAGTTCGATGGCTCCGGAGAGGATCTGCCCGGACACTCGGAGATCCTCTTCTTTGAGGACAACCTCAAATACTTGGAGGAGAGAGAGGGACTTTTGGAGCATGACCTTCCTCCAAACGGAAGAACCTACGTCGTCCTCATCGTTAAAGACCGAACTCCAGACGAAGACACTCCCGAGGACCTCGACATAAGAACCTAAGAATGAAGGAGACTCCAAGAGACCATAAGACCTACACTAAGCAGTTCCATGTCCTTTACCACCTTTCGTCCCTAACCATAAAGTTATCTCGTCTTCTCTTGAAACAACTGATAGTTTCAGCGCTCACTAACTACATCAAGGTTAACAAGTCTATTCCATTCGTTAACCACTTTGTTGGTACACCAGTCCTTGTCTATTTCCTTCTCAAACCTCGACCGAGGAAGAGGAGGAGGAGGAGGACCTGTGGCGACTAAGGACGGAGTTCGGGGGCCACAGTAGGACGAGTGACCGTATCCTATCAACCTCCTCCTCCTCCTCCTCTTCTTCCTCCTCCTTCTTCTCCTCCGCCACCAGAAGGTCGGCCTTCAGCTGAAGAAGATTTTCATCCAGGGAGGAAATGTTCCTCAAGTTCTCCAAGGTGGAATTTCCATGAACGGTCCTTATATGGCAAAGTGACCCCGGGCGGAATTCAGCAGATTTATCAAAAACGTTCAGATGAATGCTACCGACTTCAGGAGGAGGAGGAGGAATAACACTTCGACGGTCACTTCGGCGACGGCTCCTACGTGATGGCGCACGACCTGAGGTTCCTTCAGGAGGGACTCCTTTCAGGGACAGGAGCCTTCGCGTCGAAGAAGGGAAAATCGTCTGTGACGGAAAGACCTACTTCTCCGTCGCCTTCTTCAGGAAGGTCCTCCGGCGGGAGAAGGAGGAGGAGGAGGAGGAGGAGCGTCTTCCTCCTCGATCTAAGCCCATGACAATCACCACCAAGACGTAGGTCTTCCTATGACCGACAACTCGTTCTCTCTCTTCCTCTCCCTCCTGACGCAGGTGTCCACGTTCTTCCGTTCTCGCTCCTGAAGGAAGCTCAGGTCGTTCTCCAGGAGGGAAGGGATGCTCGCCTAAGAGGACGCTTCGGCGCCGAAGTAGTCTGGAGAACCTTCTGGAAGCCGTCGAACTCGAAGATGACGACTTCGTGGAGGATCCAGAGGACTTCACATGATCGAAAAGAAATCGAACCTTCCTGAATTGAGAGTCTCTCTTTCTCTCTCTCTCTCTTTCTCTCTCTCTCTCTCACACACACACACACACACACACACACACACACACACACACACACACACACACACACACACACACACACACACACACAACACGCACATGAAGGGAGTAAGGACAATAGAGGACTCTAGGTTGCTACAAGAAGCTCTGAACGGGAAGTCAATTTCAATGTGAAGAAGTACAGGGTATTTGAAATGGGTACAAGTAAGAATATGCCATCATTGCTCTATAGAATGGGTAATGATTTAATTAGGAATACAACAATGATAAATTAATATTAAACACACACACACACACACACACGCTGTAAGTTGCGGCAAGCCGCTGTTAAAGTTAGGCCGATGTTTGGGTCGCCTCCCCACCTGGCCAGGGCTGTTGGGAACCAACGCAAGAAGCACGCATGCAGCGGGTGCCGGGAATCGAACTCACGACCACCTGCTCACGAGTTCAGGACGGTATCCACTGGGCTGCCACGCGGATGCATTCATAAGTAACAAAATAAGAATAAACTAATAATAATAATAACGATGATAATATTGATATTAATAATAACGATAATATTGATGATAATGATGATGATGATAATAATGATCATAATGATAATGATAATGATGGTGATGGTGATGATGATAATGATAATAACAATAGTAATAATAATAACAATGTTGATAATAACAAACGAATAATTCAATGAATAACAAATAAAAACAAACAAAAATAAGAATAGAATAACTAGGAAATCACACTCAAGAGATAAATATAAAAATTTACGATAGAATAAAACAAAAGAATTTTTTCGTTTTGTGCTTTAGATATTCTATCCTTTCTGAAGTTAAAACGATTTATTTCGACTGAAAATAATCACTTAACGGCACAATGGCTCAAAATGACTGTCGATATGATTAGCGAGGGTTACATTACGGCCTCGAAGAGAGGTAACAAGCCCGACCTCCTTGCCCGCCCACCCCCCTAACCCGGATCAATAAATCTTGATCCCCAAAACTAGGTAATGGCCGGTAATCTCGTATCAAAAAACTAACCATCATCTCGTCACAACAGGATTACTGGGTTGTTTATTACAGTAAGGGGATTTTTTTTTTTTTTTTTTTTTTTTTTTTTACTGCTTGGCATGTTATGGATGTTTTTTTTTTTATCTTATCTGTTTGTTTATCTGTTGTGTTTCACTGTTATCTGTCTTGTTCATTTATGTCCTCGCTTGTTCATTTGTATAAATAGTAACTAATTAATCAATATAAAAAATATTATTTTTGTTTATTTTCTTTACTTACTTTATATAATCAGCTATCTATTGATTCATTTATCAGCTGATTTTCTATTAATTTATCTATTTCCCTAATTATCTATCGATTTATCATATCTGTTTATTCAATCTAATCACAATGTGCAGAGCTCTATCGGAAATATGATTTTGTATGGACGGGGGGGATGGGGGGTGAGGTAGTGTGTGTGAGCAAAATTTGACGCAGCCCGAAGGGATTTCTCCCCGTCTTCTCCTTTTATGCATGGGGGGACGGAGAGGTGGGGGATCGCCAATTTAATGAAGCTGCCTTGCTGTGGATGTGCTGTGTCTTGCGACACTGCTTCTGACCCAGGGCAGTGGACAAGGTGCAGGGATGACCCGTCATCCAGGAGGTGCTAAGATAAGAGGGAGGGTGGAGGGGTGTGGAGTGTATTCAGGGATGGAATGGGTGGGAATGATTTTATGCCTTTTCCTTTTTGGCTACCTCCCTTGTAAGGGGGAAAAAGCCTTGGTATATGTATGATGTATTTATTTATTTGTTCATTATTATTTTCTATATTTCATTATATCTATTTTTATTATTTTTCTATTATTTGTTTATTCTATGTACTTTGGTGTGCACCGTTCCCGAGTTCGAGTCCCGGGCTCTCCGAGTACAAAGGGTTAAGGTTGCAGCGACAGTTTAGGCCTCAGTATGGATCTCCTAGTAGAAGGACCTCCTAGGAGAATCGCATTCTAGATTAACTCCTAGAATACGCCCCCTTTCTAGCCTGACAGGCTCCTAAGCACAAGAAGATTGTGTGTGTGTGTGTGTGTGACAGCCAAGGGCACGTGGACAAAGGACGCGATCGAAGACCGGGGGACGGGTACGGGTGGCGGCCGGCGTCGACCCTCACGGGTGGTGCAGATCGAGCGACAGTGACGAAGAGGTTCCGGAAGGGGGTGGACGTAAGGGAGGGGGAAAGGAAAGGGAGGGGGAAAGGGGAATAGGAAAGGAGAGGGGGAAGGGGAAAGGGGAGTGGGAGAGGGAAGGGGGAATGGGCGAGGAGGGGAAGGGAAGGGGGAGAGGAAGAGGAGGAGGGGAAGGGAAAGGGGAAGGAGAGGGAAGGGGAGGGGCAAAGGGGTGGGGGAAGGAGAAAGGGGAAGGGGAAAGGGGAGAGAGGAGGGGGAAGGGAGTGGAAGGGAAGAGGAGGAGGGGAAGGGGACTGAGAAGGGGAAAGGGAAAAGGAAATAGAAAGGGAAGGGGGAAGGAGAATGGGAGAGGGGAGTGGGAAGGGGAAGGGAGTGGATGAGGAGGGGAAAGGAAGGGGGAAATGGAAAGGAAAGGGGGAGAGGGGAGGGGACGGGAGGGGAAGGAGAGAGACAAGTGGGAGGGGACGGGAGGGGAAGGAGAGGGACAAATGGGAGGGGAGGGGGAAGGGGAAAGGGAAGGGGAGAGGGAAAGGGAGGGGAAGGAGAGGGGCAAAGTGGAGGGGGAAGGGGAACGGAGGGGGGTGGGGGGGACTATGTAAGGAGAGGGGGGTGAAGGGGACAATTGTTTAGACCTTTGTACCTTTTTCTTCTGGCCTTTGCCTTTGTCCTTAATAATAATAATAATAATCTAAGGCCTCTCTTTCATCTTTGCCCCCTCAGCCTTGATCACGTGTTGGACTCGTGATCGACAGCTTTTCCTTCCCGGAAGAGAGCTCAGAGATCATACATGACCGGTCTATGGGTAATGCTTTGACCTTACACTACACATACACCCAACTCCCCGCCCACGAGAGTTGGAGTAACGACTCGCATCGCAGCGATACTGAATTAATTCAGCCCTGGGCGGGATTCGAATCCGGACCGTCGTAGTGGCAACCGGGAACTCTAACCACTGCGCTACGTGTGCGCGTATATTATTTATTTATATACGAAAGTGATTTATATAAAGATGGTTTCCTAGTTTTATTATAAATTGATCATTAGAAAAAAAAACATAAGGTTGATTTGTTTTTTATGGTAGACTAGTTTATTCTGTTTTTACTGAGTAAGGTCACCTGACCTTATTTGTAACAAGGTCAGTGGATCAAGGAACCTATGCAAAAAGGTTTACTAAGGCTAAAGGCCTTAATCATAAACACTTTCGTCAGTCTTTACTCAATTAGAAATTAAACTTTATTTCAACTGAAAATTAAACTTCTATTTCCTTGGTCATACGTGTGGGAATCAAAACTAGATTTGACAGAAACCTATTAACCGGATTAGAAATAACTAGAAAAATAGGATAAAATCTAATTTACAATGGGAAACGAGTACGTCCCTTAATTCCTTAATTACAGTGACGTCCCCAAAACGATGAAAATCGTCTGGTACTTAATAATGAGATGACAGTTGGTACCCCTGCGTGCCACACGCGTCACTTGCAATGGCACGCAAAAAGACGACTACGTGCGTCGTAATATCCCTAAAATAATTTTCGGAAGAGAAAGAAATGATTGAAACGATTCCTGTTGCCTCGGAAAGGTTGGTATGCGTGAGGGTAAGATTGTTATTGTCCCGGAAGGGTTGGTATGTCTGAACATGGAACGCATTTGCTACAAAAAAAAAAAAAAAAAAAAAAAAAAAATAATATATATATATATATATATATTCAGTGTCTGCTATTTGTTGACATGTATTCATATGGTATACAGATGATTACTTTACCTATTTATTTATTTTATTTATTTAAAATGCAATACTCGTCTGTGTCATATTTTGTCGCATTATATCGAAAAAAATCCATATTGTTTCATAGTTCCGTAAATCATCTTTACAATATTTAAAGCTATTTTGAAACGTTAGAAAGAAAAATCTAACGTTGTATGAAATGTGTCACGTGTTCACAAAAGTGGTTAACTTCGTATGAAAAATCGAATGGAGTACCGACTCACGTAGCACCCCTACGGACCAGACACACGCAGGATTTTTTTTTTTTTTTTTATGATTGGAGAATTATCTCCACTCGAAGGAAAAATGTCGATTAATTCGAACTTTCGCTCCCCCCCCTCTCTCTCTCTCTCTCTCTCTCTCTCTCTCTCTCTCTCTCTCTCTATTACAGAAGGATAGAAAACGCTCGAGTTTCAGCCTCTGCTCTCGTGATGACTTTATAAAGTTTTCCTTGTGTGTGTGTGTGTGTGTGTGTGTGTGTGTGTGTGTGTGTGTGTGTGTGTGTGTGTGTGTGTGTGTGTGTGTGTGTGTGTGTGTGTGTGCGCGCGCATGTAAATATGTATGTACTGCATGTATGTATACATTATATATATGTACAGTATGTATGCATTATTTGTGTGTACAGTATGAATGTATGTATATATTATGTATGTATTTATGTATGTATGTATGTATGCATGTATGCATTGATGTATTTATGTATATATGTATGAATGTAGGAATGCATGCTTTGTTCATATGTATGTATGTATGTATGTATGTATGTATGTATGTATGTATGTGATTCACCATGGCCTTGGATCACGTGTTGGAATCGTGATCGACAGTTATATATGTATACGTGCACATGAATTACAGCTGTATTCAAGTATGCAAAGTGCAGTATTTTGGGTGCTGACGTATTTGTATATTATTCAGGAATAAGATTTAATATAATTAACACTTGTACAATCGTGTGTGTAAGACTAAAGTAAAATGTGTTGGCGAATTGGGAGACAGATAACATTTGGGTCGAAAATTGAGGCTTCAAATCTGCAATTTACGACCTTACAATCGTGTTGTGAATATTCGATGAAAAAAGATACGATTACAACAAATCACGTGTTTTTTATTTTTCATTTTTTGGTAAATACAAAATAGATGTAATACATAAGGACATGATTTAAGAAAATAAATAAATAAGTAAAGAGGAGAACTCATGGCATTGGATTGATGGCCTTACATTCAACTGACTTTTGTCACGAAGTTGTCGACATTGTCGTCTGTTTACATAAGACTAAAACGAGAAACAAAAGCGAATCGACTCCAGACCAAGATGGCGCCTGCGCCGTTTGTACTGCATGAAAACACAACTAAACGGTTCTAATAATAGCTCTAATCGATCAGAGTACGTTCTAGAATTCTTTTTAAACTTAGAGAATTTTAATGAGAGGGAGCTTTTATTCCAAGTTGTAGAATGAGGTCATATTCGCGGGCGAGACTGTTCCTTCGCCTTCGTGTTTTTGGGTCTTTGATTATGAGCAATGAAGGGAATGCAGTTCAGAAGTTTATGTCTGGTAATCATGATTTCATTACGGTGTTCTAACAATCGAGCAACTGTGTTTCTGTGATCGATTAGGGGATGCGTCATCATCATCGTCGTCGTAGACGTCATCACCATCGTCATTATCATAATCATTGTCATCATCATCATCATATCATCATCACCATCGTCATTCATTATCATAATAATTGTCATCATCATCACTATTAATATTACGGTGATGGTGGTGGTAATGGTGATGAATATGGTGATGGTTATAGCGAACATGAGGATAGTACTAGTGTAATGATGATGATGATGATGATGATGATGATGATGATGATGATGATGATGATGATGATGATGATGGTGATGGTGATGGTGATGGTGATGGTGATGGTGATGATGACGATAATGATAATGATGATGACGATAATGATAACAATAATAATGATAATAAAACCGATACTAATGATAATAATAATGATAACGATAGTAACGATATTAATGATAATAATAATGATAATAAAAAATTATAACAATGATGATAACAAGAAAACTAACAACGAACCAGTCTATCGTCTGTTGGTCTGTAAGATTAGTCCCGGCGGCCCAATGAAGACACAAAATGTCGGAAGAAATCCACTCCATTTCCTTTTTTTTTCTAAATTTAAATCTAAAATATCTGGCCTGAATTCTTGAAATGCCCTCAACATTTAGGAAGACATACATTCTTTTAACTTTTCTATTTTTGGGCTTAATCTATTTGCTGTATTCTTTTTTATTTTGTTTTATTTTTTTAATCTTTTCTTTTGAAAATGGCCCAAATTGACCCTGGCCGAAGGGGCGTCTATGATGAAAATAATTGCATTTAATTAATCGTATCTTCTCGGAAATGGTAGGGATGGGTCGGGAGTCTTGCTGGGAGCTCTGCTGAGTCATGGCATTTGTTCCCTACTTTTTTTTTCTTTTTTTTTGTATCGAATGCACTTTTTTCGGAAAAGTTCAACCATATTCCATTTTTCACCCTTATCTACTGAATTATCTATTGTTTTATATTTGTCCTAATCTATTCATCTATTTATGCAATTTTTGTCTCTTCTGTTCAGCTATATAATCATTCAGATCTATTCTTCAATTTCAATCTATTTACTTATTGGATAGCTTTAATCAGTATTCTTACGTTACATACATACACACACACGATATATATATATATATATATATATATATATATATATATATATTTGTATGTGTGTGTGTGTGTGTGTGTGTGTGTGTGTGTGTGTGTGTGTGTGTGTGTGTGTGTGTGTGTGTGTGTGTGTGTGTGTGTGTGTGTGTGTGTATGTGTGTGTGTGTTTGCCCTTATAGGATGGGCATTTGAGTCAGAATCTGAAGGGGGAGCAATCCCTAATCCACCACCCTTTATTTTTGCCCCCCCCCCGACCCCTACTACACGATACATAAAAATGCGAAAATAAAATTAGTTTTTTGGTATTTGATCTTGCTAGATAAATTCGGGGTACCGTGTTCGAGTCTTGTAACCAATCGTGATTCCCATTTGCGCTGGCTGTCCGTAAACTTAGGGCACAGGTGAAGGTATTGGCTTTAGCTAAGCATAAGGTTAATTTATCTAGTTTATGTTCTAAATAGTACTGTAGAAAAAATATATATATATTCGCTAAATATTCGGCAAAGTGCAAATATAATTTCATGTTTAAATATCTTAGAATATTTTTCCTAAATATAAATAATACATCTTCAACGCAATGTATATCTAGCTTTCATATACATGTATCCCTGCACTCTATAGATTCTTTTTCTAGAAAAAGAATCATAGAAATTATAGAAATGCCACACTTAAAGACGCACTAAAATTGAAATGGGACAAAGAGGACATGACGCCACCAGGACGCAGAGAGCTGGCTTCTGATTGGCTGACGGACTCTGCCAACGACCAATAAGGTGAGGGCACATTAACCCTTTCAATACAAGAAGGACCTACAAAAGGTTTTTATTATTTTTCACAGATGATCTTTGTCACACACACGCAAACAAACTCACACACACACACACACACATTGCTCAAGGGGGATAGTAACACCTATCAGTATTTATGATGACGTCATGTGATTTTATTCAGCTTAACGAGTTATACACGTGTCTACAGGCGTGTGTGCGTGTGCGTCTGCGTGTGCATGTGCTCCATCACACATAATCATTCTTGACCCTAGGTCACGCCCACTGGAGGCCTTTCATCAAACGACCCGATACTGCCCCCTCTCACTCCCCCATATCCCCTCCAGACCTCCCCCTCCCTCCACACCTTTTCCCCTCCATTTTCAACTTAAATCTATCTCGGCTTTCTCTCCCCCTTCTCCTACCCCCTATCTATCTCCCTCATCATCATCCCTCCCCCCTTTTTTACCCCCACGTAAGCCCCCACATTGTCTCTCCCCCCCCCCCTTCTCATCTCCATCTCTCCCCCGTAAGACAGGAATCCTCACAGTGCTTCATCATATACCTCATTCTTATGTTCTGCTGTTCGTTCCAATGGTAACTATTCTCCAATACTAAATTAATCGTAATCCATCCGCTTAACCCCGTTAGTTTGTGGGGTCGTGGTCGCTCGTGTGAACGTCTACGGTCACCTTCTGAAGGATAAAGACTTCAGACCTAAGGCTTCAGACTTCGCTTTATGTATATCTTCTGAAACTGAGACACAAAGACAAGACAAGACAAGACAAAACAAGACAAGACCTCTACTGGTTCTACTTCTCTACGATACAATTAAATTTTATCTCTTAATAATATTTCTAAATAACATCTAAATATTTTTTTCTGAAATATCCTCTCTTTCTCCATTTTCAATTTAACAAATTTCTCAAACTCTACTTTTATTATATTTTGTCATTAATCTTAAAAAAGAAACACGAACATTTCTAACACAAAAAAATCTGATACATTAACAAATAAACGTAAAGATGAAAAAGGTTTTCTAATTTGAATAATACGAGTGCATTATATATCGTATATTATCATATTATTTCGTTATGATACTATATTTACCCACCCTGAAATCACACCATCTATCACACTTTTTATTAGCTCCTTCTCGTCTATCATGTCTCTTTCCTTACAAATTAATACCATCGCCTACCCACCCTATCCCCCGCCATCATATTTCCTACCCCATCTCCCCCCTTCCCCCCCGAACTCCCAAGATATCCTTTTCTAAGCTGCACTTCAGCGCTGTTGCCAGTCCACAGTATGTTTACAGGCCGACAAGACCTTCCCCCCTCCCTCCCACTCTCCTTCTAAATATCTTTACCCAAAAGAAACCTCGCCATATTTGCGCGTTTTTTTTAGTGTCTTCCCATCCCCCATCTTCCTTTAAATTCGTTCAATTATTTCTAAATTTATTTGGGCGAATCCTTTCTTACTGCCACCTGTTTCGACCTCAGCCACACCCAGTCGTCTGTGCGAGCGACTCGCTGCAAACTTTGCTTTGGTGCGTTCCACCGCCGTTGGTGACGTCACGAACTGCGTTCGATTCATATTAAATAAATAAATGCAAATATAGTAAAAAAAAAAGTTATGGTTTCATTAGAGTGATGTTTTGATACCACTGTGTTCTGAAATCATAAAATGACGATAAAGTTGCTTTTGTGTGAAGTACTCAGCATATCGGCTTGACGCCATTGACTTTTGTGTAGTGTTTACAAGTTTGAGTGATTTTTATTTGATGTGCCAAGCATGAAAACGAACACAGGATACATAGTTTTTCTACAATGATACATGTGACGCCACGGTCGTGGTTTACGAGTTGTTTACAAGTCGCAACTCAGTCGCATTTGCAATGACTGTCCGACATTTGATCGAAGAAAGAGTGAATGTTCCACAGTTGTGACATTTTTTACGTATAGAAGAAGTCTGTGTTTTCTTAATGTGTCAGTGATATTTTCCTTAATATAAATCAGGATATCATGCGCAGTTATAATGAAGAATAAGTTTCCTTTTAGAACCCCATCTGTACTACTTTTGGGGAAAAGCATATTTTCAACTTTTACGTTTTCTTTTATTCTTTCCGAACTTTACGTTCTCTTTGAATCTGATGCAGCCACGATCCTTGTGAAATAGAATGTTTACGATTATAATAATAAGAAAGTTTCAAGGACTGAATATTTATATTGACACTGTAATAAAATTTCATTCTACACTCGAGAAAATTGGCCAGATAAAGTCGAGCAGCGAAGAAGTTGCTGTCAAGTCTAATATGCTAAATAGGATTTGTGAGTCGGCGTCAAGTGAAGCACGCGACTGGAGATTTTAAATCTCATTTTAATCCCTTAATTTCGTTGCTACCACGACACATTTATATATTTTGTTACAGCGAACGTCAGATGATTTTATTCAGCTGAGGAGGAAAACGTTTCCCCCAGCAAAAAGATTGATTTTTTTCTCGATCAGAATACAATAGGTTGGCATTACTGCTTGATTCTTTACTAATAGACGATGCAGCTATTTCTTTAGTTGCTGTCGTGGGATATGAATATTTATTGATTAATATTTTATATATTAAATTTTCACTAAGTAGCATAATCTCGCACGTTGTATAATTCCAAAGAAAAAATGATTTATTCCTTTAACTGTATTCTTTCGTCTCGCGAAGGTGACAAACAGGGCTGCCAACCTGTGTTATCCAGATTGTAAAAACTTTAGGATCATGTTTACAAAACAAAATAATCAGACACACAACCATAGCGTATAAAATTAACCAAATAAGTTGTAATTTTTCTCCAGGAAATTATTACTAGCAATTAGATATTGTTTAAGATATAATTAAATAAGGCGTAGATAAACTATATATATTCCTCTCCTCTCCCCCTTCCACCATCATCCTCTCCCTCCTCCACACCCCCACACACTCCCTCCCTAACCACCACGGTTAGCAGTTAACCTAACTCACCTAATCTAACCTCCTATCAGAGTTGATTAGCACATCGTCACTTTAACTTGATCAAGTAATTTAACATAACCTAACTGACCTACCACATTCACAGCATCCCTAAACTGAGTTATCAACTAAGTTAACTTAACCTAGTATGACTTCCTTTCGGAGGTGAAGAAGTAGCTAACCTTCATCCTGATTCTCAGTTAACTTTACCTCCTAGGGGCCCCTCCCTTTACCTCCTAGGGCCCCTCCCTTTACCTCCTAGGGGCCCCTCCCTTTACATCCTAGGGCCCCTCCCGTTACCTCCTAGGGGCCCCTTCCTTGATCTCGTAGGGCCCCCTCCCTTTACCTCCTAGGGCCCCCTCCCTTTACCTCCTAGGGCCCCCTCCCTTTACCTTCTAGGGCCCCCTCCCTTTATCTCCTAGGGCCCCTCCCTTTACCTCCAAGGGCCCCTCCCTTTACCTCCTAGGGGCCCCTCCCTTTACCTCCTAGGGGCCCCTCCCTTGATCTCGTAGGGTCCCCTCCCTTTACCTCCTAGGGCCCCTCCCTTTACCTCCTAGGGGCCCCTCCCTTTACATCCTAGGGCCCCTCCCGTTACCTCCTAGGGGCCCCTTCCTTGATCTCGTAGGGCCCCCTCCCTTTACCTCCTAGAACCCCCTCCCTGTACCTCATAGGGGCCCAGTTCCCCGCCCTTCTGTCATTAAAAAAAAAAAAAAAAAAATGGATTTTTTTTTTTTTTTTTTTTTTTTTTCGGTGAGCTCTTGGTTTGGCGTGCCGGAAACAAAGAAATCGTTAGTGTGCCAAGCAAAGTTTGCCCACCCCTGCCCTGTACTACGACCAGCACTACTTACCTTGTCAGAGTCCAGCTTGGTTTTGTTGTAAATTCCAGGAGTGCGGTCCCGCCAATTTCCATGCCAAAATTGGCGAAATAATTCACCAAAAACACTTTGCAGATCGAAACCGAAGTGATACAAACATTTGATGACAATTTGTAGTTTTGAGAATCTTGGGTAGAATTTTAGAAATACACACCTGCGCAATAAAGCAATAGAAAATTAAATATTGATTTTGTACATTATAATACATCAACGTAATATACGTTTTTCTTGGCGGAAATCAACAACAGAAAAAGTTGCTGGAAGTTATTCGCTAACAAACGTAGCCGCCTCGACTGCTTCAGGCGCCATCTTTGTTTTTGGTAGATGCGGAGGTCGAAGAAATTATAGTATGATATATTCGTCTATTCTAACCTAACCTACCTTCCAGACCTAACTTACCTACCAAATCTAACCTAACCTGCATTTAGTAATGCGGTACCTGACCTTCGATTGGCCAGATGCAAAAAATACATCTTGGTCATCCTCCGGTAGGTCTTTGCCGGGTGTGCCAGTAAATGTAATAGTTTTTTGATAGTCATATTTTATTGCCTGTCTCTCCCAGTGCTTATCAAGTTTCATTTCAAATTCTCTTATAGAGTTTGCCTTTATGACACTATTGGGGAGGCTGTTCCAAGCATCCACTACCCTCACCTGGAAAGCACCTTGTCGCAGTCTAGTCCGGCTCCTTGGTTTAAAGATCTTTAATATGTTACCCCGAGTTGGTCCTTTTCTCAATTGGAAATTTATATTAACAGCAGGGTCATAGTACTGATTTAAAATTTTGTAGACCTCCATCATATCTCCACGTAATCTTCGATATACTAAAGTTGGAAGGTCCAGCTTCCTTAGTCTTTCCTCATAATTAAGGTTTTGTAGGTGTGGCACCATCTTGGATGCTCTACGTTGAA